>NW_027104891.1:3812-5063 GCF_000696795.3 Halyomorpha halys | reverse complement strand
TAAAATAGTATAATTATCTACTATTTGAGTTTTTTTTTACCGCGCCCAGACCATATTCCATTCATCTATACACACAGTCAATCAATAATCTTCCACTTAGGTACTTTAATTTTTAGATATATCGTTTGGGTTTGTACAAACATTATAAATCACAATTTGTTCACGCATAAAAACAATTACCCATACGTTCTTTAAACCAGAATCAATAATTTAATTTAGAATAAATAAATATGAGAAGATTGTTGGGGGGTGCGGTCAGAATATAACACAAAGAAGTTGAAATAACTTATTTAACAGTGCCAATGTTTCGGCCAGAATTTCTACCCCTTAGGGCTGCTAGCAGGAAATCAGACAGCCAATTTCTAGCTCTCATTAGGGCTGCTAGCAGAAAATCAGACAGCCAATTTCTAGCTCTCATCAGGGCTGCTAGCAGGAAATCAGAGAGCTAATTTCTAGCTCTCATCAGGGCTGCTAGCAGGAAATCAGACAGCCAATTTCTAGCTCTCATTAGGGCTGCTAGCAGGAAATCAGACAGCCAATTTCTAGCTCTCATCAGGGCTGCTAGCAGGAAATCAGACAGCCAATTTCTAGCTCTCATTAGGGCTGCTAGCAGGAAATCAGACAGCTAATTTCTAAGGCTAGAAAGTTCTGTATATATTTATATAGTGAGAATTTCACACCTTAGATTGGCTGGCTGATTCTGCCAGAAATTCTTGTCGAAACGTTGGCTCTATTATATAAGTTATTTCAACTTATTTGTGTTATATTCTGACCACATCCCCCAACCACCTTCTCCTCATATACATTATCCATGGACAATTATCTTTTCATCATTAGTATAAATAATATTGAGTTTTTGCAGGAAGAAATAATGTATTAATAGCTTAGTTATGCTTTCAAAGTCACACACAGGGCATCCTAGTATACTATCTTAGGTATCATAATTTAATAAATAAAGAAAACCAAATAAACAAAAAAATATGTATTTGTGCCGACGTTTCTTCATCATGGCTAAAAAAACAAAAAGAGATAAAACCAATTATTCAGAGAAAAATAAAAAAAAAATAATACATTAACAAATTTGGAAATCCACATAACAATAAATTGAAAATATAAAACAGTTGATTAATAACCATGGAATTAATGTATATATGTATGTATAGTTGACCGTAAAAATTGATATATAGGGAGATGGTCAGGGTTGCGGTCAAAAGAGAAATAAAAATAGTTTACAACTATTTATTTTCCAAC
>NW_027104891.1:0-1879 GCF_000696795.3 Halyomorpha halys | reverse complement strand
ATGTCAGCTGACTGAGGAGATCAGCTGATCAAATGTGTATAAAGAGATGTACTGGACCCAATAAAGCCAGTATGTTATAGCAGTTTAAACGTGTTACATCTTATTCCTTCTTCTCTTTTTTGACATTTGGCTTTCGCCGATACTTAACTGGTGCCGAAATCTGTAAACTTTAGACACAAGAGTAATTTTCAGTCTAAAAGAAAAAAATTTTTTTCATTGTTTTCTTTGAATTACGACCAGTAACGGAATAGTGAGAAGAGCAATTCTGAACCTGCAGAATATGAACTAAAACAACCAACCTCGAGCTGCAGTCAACCAAACTTTAGCAGCTGGCAACCCACCTCCGAAGGAGATTCAAGTCTCTTTAGCGCAATTTCATGCCACGACGCTAGAATGGATTAAGGTCCGTATGGCAACTGCCCAGGACCTAGAAAAATTCACCGGAGAGACCGGAGAATTAAGTCATTTTTTAAAAGGGGCGATCGCCTAATGGGGCGAATAGAAGCTGGGGCGAATGTCGGAGGATCTACTAAACAGCGAGGATGCAAAAGCACTGAAAGCAGCGGTAGTCTGCCATGTAAAAAGAAGTATCCTAAATCAGATTCAAGCAGATGAAGAGACCATCTGGAAGGTCATCAAAGAAAGATTAAAGAAGGCATTCAGAGGAGGCTGTGGACCCAAGGGGAGGATATATTCATGATGATCAGAGAAACGAAAAGACCGAGTCAGTCTAATGGGCAGTATGCCGCAGAACTCCTAGCATGCTATAACAGAATTCAAGACAAATTCAGCGAGATGTTGTACATATTATAAAGACCATGCCGAGGGAATATAAAGTAATTGTGGGGTGTGACCTGCTAGGGAAGATGGGTGTTTGGATTAAGAACAGCAAGGGAAAATGTAGGATTAAGATAGGAGGTAAAACCTACAAATGTCGTCAACAACAGAGGAACGAGGGTGCACGGATTGGGGCAATCAATCAAGTTGAGGACTGGAGACAGCGACTCAAGAGGGAATACCAGGATATTTTTTTTACAGAAGGGGATATCCTCGGAGCGACCGGGAAGACTGTCCATGAGAACTCACTGGAGCAGGAGAGGGAAACATAGATAAAGGAAAAGAGATACCCACAGGCACTACGTCACCACATCCGGGAGGAACTCAAAAGTTTAAAACGACAGACGATCTGGTCTCAAAAAAAAAAGCTATGGGAAAAATTGGAGAGGGAAAAAATCAGGAGAGTAGCTCAGGAGAATTTAAACCTCACAGATAGGAAGGGAATGATAAAAATTGGGACAATTGTATATAGAAAGTTGGGATCATACAGGGATAAGGAGTTTGAGCGATATGAGGGACCATTCAGGGTTATAATAATAAGAGAACATAATGTTGTGACTATTGAGAGTATTAGAGAACCCAAAAAGTTCATATTGAACAACTTAAAGTTCCACTAACCAAAACACCTGCACAAGAGTAATCCGGAGTGTCCTCATCTCAACTTATCTGTCGTGTTATGTTTTCTTAAGTGGTGATTTAATTTTTGTTTAATTTATTTTTGATGTACTGAATAAATTACATTGCATTTTTTATAATTCTATAAATTCATGATTTAATATTTGTTTTGTTTTACTTATAGTTTGTAATAACAGTTTACGAGGAATGTCAATCTTTTGTTTTGTTTATTGTATATACTTTATTGTAAATAGTTATTGTTGTTGTATTTTATATTAATTTATTGTATAGTTGAAGTTTACGAGGATTGTTCCAAAACTGGTGGGGGGGGGAGTTACAGCTTTAGTCGGCTATTACTTCGATGTCAGCTGATCGAATGTATATAACGAGATGTACCGAACCCAATAAAGCCAGTATGTTACAGCAG
>NW_027104890.1:1790400-1793701 GCF_000696795.3 Halyomorpha halys | reverse complement strand
CGAATATTTGAATTCAAATCTCCCGCCATGTGTGACGTCATCAAAATGCTGGCTTCTGATTGGCTCCTCAAATCACTGTCCCAGCTCGCCCATATTCCCTCTACTAGCCGATGGTGCTGCTATCTATCGGTCACCGTCTGAACTAACAACCCTGCACTCTGGTGGCAAGTCGAGGAACTCCCTGCTCAAAAAAGTGTCCCAGCTCGCCCATATTCCCTCTACTAAAATAAAAATGAAATTCTAAAACACAATAAAATATAAAAAAATAATGAATTTGAAGAGATTAAAAATAAACAACAATAATTAACAGAATATGTAAAAAAAGAATAGAACAAATAAAATAAAGCCATATGTCATATCATAAAACATAAGATGACTAACACTTTTGATAATACTGAATGGGTAGTGCTACTCATTGATATGAATCTCTGATCATAATTTGGGAGAGTTAGAAATTCTAGTTCGGAAACAGGAGACTTTGCGTAGTGAGTTTATGTATCTACATTATAAAACGAAATACTTAATTTAATCAATAATGGACACCAAGTAACTACAGTTGTTTTCTGCACAATTTTTTTATTTTTAGATTCAATACCCAACTAGGATCATGGACACACCACTCGTTTTTAAAGAAACTTCTACTGGAACCAATCGTGGACAAGAGGTATCCATTATTCGTTCAGAGATTCCCTGAGAAACATTGCTTGAACTTTCTTTTGAATAGTTATGATTAGTAATAAATTTTAGTTCAAATATCTTTAAGTTTTGTTGTGACAAATAACTTCGACTAGCTCAAATATGAAACGAATATTTGTCATAAGGGGTTTGGTTGAGATTTTCCGTTAATTTTTCCAATTGAGGAATTTAGTGCAAAATATTTCGGTGACATACTACCAGGCTAGAAGAAGATGCAAGCCTCAGTGTTCATAGAGAAGCATTAAAAGGAACTATGAAAAATCTTTTTTTTATCCGGTAAGTAAATGTTTTGATTAAGAATTCATTCGTAATTATTAAGTTCTTAACAATTACGAATGTAAAACCAAAAGTTCCCTGCTAGTGACACATAAATACATATGTATCCTACAAAACGATGATTTTGACAATAATTTAATTTACCTTGCCAAAAAGGGAAATGTTCACCCATAATCTATTTAAATATTTAACTAAAAGAAGAAATAACTAGTAAATTCGTTTAAATTTAAACTAATCTAGGAATCGAGTTTTAATTAGCCTAACTCAGTTCAGTAAATTGGAAAGATGAATCAATTAGAAAATAAATTAGGTACAAGAGAATATACATTGATCTATCCCTCATCTAATTACTATTATGACCTCTAACAGAATTGAATTGGTATAATTCATGCAAGCATCAGGGGCTTCTGTACGTTTAAATGACTAATTTGAATTTTCAGCTCAAAGTTAAAATTATATTTTCAAAACAAATTACATTACTCATTTTATTTAAAATATTAAATGATTTTTAACAATGTTTAGTATTTTACTTAAAATTATACTGAATGTTTGTATTAAAATATTCAAAAAATTAACGTTTTTTCAACCATTTTTGGTAATTAATGGGCTTGAGTTTACAAGAGATGTACTTGAAATTCCTGAATTGAGTCGTCATATAATTGATCAAACTTTTTTCTTAATTATTTATTCCAGAATTCTGATTACTACAAGAGCATCAGTTGACACAGAGCACCAGTACTGAAGATATTGAAACGAATCAAACAATGTTTCATTATCTGTTGAATAGCCAGTGCTACCTTAGAGCTCCATATCCTAATCCACGTAAAATAGTATGCAACAATATTTGCAAGACAATCCTAAACATTTCGTCCAACCGATGTGAGTGGAAGATGTTAAGCTCACAATACTCGTCGAGAAAAGATTCTTCTACTCATGCATCTTCAACAATTTATATATATATATAAATTCATGAGAATCAGAAAAATTGTTTAGCATTGTGAATTTAAACTTTACATTAATTTCATACTCCCTCATTAATAACACAAATGTACAAATCCTAATATAATTAATAACCCAGCTCTATTCTTCTTGTGGCACCATATTGCAATATTCCAGTTACACTTTTGTATGAAACCTATTACGCTTTATTTATTCTGATTCAGATCATAACATAATGAACCTAATATACATTGCAAGTACCTCTGTAAAAATAATTACTGTAACCCAAAGCGTGGACGAATGTTTTTTTTTAAATATATTTCTTTATAATCAGATTGGCCTGATGACCCTAACATTGTCATTATAAGAATTTTATTTTCTCTAAACAAATGATAATTTGGGAATATTTTCGTGTAAAAGACACTCTTAAATATTATAATTATTGAATAGTTTTAAATAATCAAAATAACAATACCAGTTATATTATTACGAATGAATGAAAAAACTACATAATACTTACAGAATTAAGAAAATAAATAACTAACACAATGAAAAAATAAAATTAGAAAAAAAATGTTTAATGATAATAATAAAATTGGATAAATACAGAGTTTGTGGCTAAATATCTTACAATTAGTTCAGTCTGATGAAGTAGGAAATCGTACGTTGAAAGCCACTGCATACTTAACTGCAGTGAATAGTGGTGATACCTTTTTGATGAATGCATCAATAGATTCCAATTGTAATTCACGATGTAATTGACTGTTTCTAATAAACCACGGGACATTTACTGTGATTTTTGGGAAAGATTATAATTTTCTTTTCTTTTTTAGAGGATGCTGCACCCCACACTTAGCATAATATTATTTTCTAGATAAGAATGGTTATATCTGGAAATAACCACATCAAAGTAGATCTTCATTGTTTAAGATATTGCCTCTGCACAAAGATGTGCACGAATTCGATCAGTATTATAAATTAATTAGACTAATGAGTTTTTTTGGAGATTGAAGAAATATTTTTTTTTTTAAAACATTATTTCAATTTCAGTAATTTTCTAACACATGTATTTCGGTTGAATCAATTATATATTTAAGAACCAAATGGTATGTGATTAAGATTATAATGTAAATTTAAGTTAACTTTCATAGTTCTGACAAAAATAATGTTTAAATTTTGAACAACAAATATTAATAAAAGTACTTTAATTTCAACTTAAAGTAGGGTGTTAAGTGACAGTTGCGCGATGCGCCCAATATTATTTTAATACATTTTAGTATGTGCAAATAAAGTCTCAAAAAAAAAAAAAATATATGGAAAGAACAGATATTGAAAAAAAAGCTTGGCGACAACACAATGATCTACGAATTGTGTTTAGGAATAATTGTAG
>NW_027104890.1:1778005-1790350 GCF_000696795.3 Halyomorpha halys | reverse complement strand
ATATATAGAGAGAGAGAGAGAGAGAGAGAGAGAGAAAATAAAATAAACAAAAAAAATATCGATTCTATTCCCAGAAAATAATAATTTACTGTAGAGAGATCCCTCCTTTATTTCGACAATGAAATCACAGTAGCTAAAAACTACATGGAGGAATAATTTTATGTCAATATTGAAATGGAAACTCCCTACATGGAACGTATTGTAACTCAAACCGACTGCTAGGGTTAATACCCGAGCTAAGGGCTTTACTGCTCAACAGTGGTGAGAGCTATTAGTTCTCATGATAAGGGAGATGGAGTTCTCGGGGCACTACACCTGTCTACTCTAACAAGGATATCAATTTGTAAAGGAATTGGATTAAGCACAGGCATATCGCTCACCGGCGGGAAAACTAGATCAACTCAAAAGTACTGTTTCATAGAAGAGGAAAAATAAAGGGACATAATTCCCATCACTGACACCATCCGTGAGATGTGCGGAAACATGATACCATTTAAAATGAAGAATAATAATAAAGGAATAAGGAGTATTTATTATTGGTTACCAATGCTATATCCTACCCTAAACAGAAATTTCAAACTAAAACCAGAAACAACTGTTCTTATATTTCAAACAATTCTCAGGCGACTGCTGATGTACGGCTGTGAAGTCTAGGGAGCGGCATCCTTTACGAAAAAGAAAAAACTACAATCTTTTCAAAGTGCTGAGAATCGCGGTTAATGCTCCTTGGTTCATAAGAAATAGCCAATTGCATCGAGAATTACAGATGGAGTCAATAGAAGATTGCATCAAAAAACGGTTCATGAAGTTCCACTCCCAGTTGCCGACAGTTAAAGGAGTAGTGACTTACAACCTGGGAAACCCAACCTCAACCCGAAGATTGAAGACTGAAGCCCAGACTGCTGCAGGACATTCTGTTATAAATTTTAATAGATATAAAATTAATTCATAGTCACACTACGTCTATTTTACTTTTTATTGTTACTCATTTTATTTATTCTTTTTTCTTTTCTCTTTTCTTCTCTCGCCCTTTTTCAAATTAACTTGTTTCTTTTTACTATTAGAGGGCAATTGTTTGTTTTATTTAAGTGTACCAATATCATTATTTTTTGCTATTAATTTTACTTTCCTCTTTTATTAAGAAGCATTATTCTTATCTATTTTTTTTCTTTTAATTATAACATTGTATATAGTTAGAGGTGTATTTTTTACGAGACTATACCCTACCCCCCATAATCAACTGTTACAAAATATATAATATAACGGTAATATAAACCATGTAAGGCCCACCAGGCCCATCTGGTATAAAATAAAAAATAAAAAAAGAGCATTTATTATAATAATTTGTAAAAAGATTATTTTATTTATTTTTTATTTTTTTGTAGATGACTGGTATATTTACTCTGTACTTACATTGAAGTTATTCCTTACTTCAAGCAGGTGATAAATAATTCTGCTATGATGTTTACAAAGTGTTTTATTTACCAAGAACTCAATGGAAATCTGAAATATTCTTTAGTAGCAGGATTTTCGAAAGTTGTATTTTATATAACATAATAAACAGCTGATTCATAACAGTAGCTCATAGCATAGTATCAAGAAAAGATTCATTTCTCCATCGAGGCAGCATGGTCAGTGATGTGGACATAAGGAATAGAATACGCCAAGTTGAAATGAGCATTTGTGCATTTGTAGAACAGGAGCGTTTTTCTAGATATGAAACTACTTCTGTTTAAAACAAATTACTTTTCAGTACTATTGTATACATCCGAAACTTGAAGAGTCGCCTTTAAGACATATAAAAAAAAAAAACAATTATTTCTACATAGATACTTGACAAGAATACTTTGTATCCACTGGCCTGAAAATAATTTCCAATAAATAATTAAGACTGAGGATTAACCTGAACCAATAGATTAACTGATCAAGGAAGGAAATGGAAGTGGGATGGTCACACCCTAAAGAAGCCTGGTAATGTCATAGAGTAACAGGCACTTGGCTGGAATTCACTGAGTGCTCTCACGGAAGGGCGATTCAGGAACGCATGGAAGAGTGAAGTCGACTGGTTACAACAATCTTGGACGAAAAGATAGAAGTATAAAACTTGGAAAGTGATAGAGATCAGTGGTGAAAATTCTTAAGGGTCTTTAACTCCATTGAGAGCTAAAAGAATTACTACTACTACTTCATAGCACAACACAAGTGTATGTTTTTGTAATCAAACATCTTCATAGAATTTAGCAAACATTTAACAACCGACAGCATAAATTGTCCTATATTAAAGATAAGAGCGCCTGGCGAAAATATCAAGGTAGTTTCCGTAAAGGCCAATCTACTAAGGACCAAATATTTGCCTTACGAGTCATTCGAAATTGAAGAAAATAATATATCCAAATGTACTATCTTGTAGTAGATTTTAGGTCTACTTACGATAGCATCCAAAGTTATCCTCTGAATCAGTCTAAAAAAGACCTTAATATATTCTTTAGGCTTATCTCTATGGGACAACTTTTATAGTATATAGTGTGTGTTCAAGAGAATCTAACTGAAGATTTTTTTCTAATAGCATTGGACTAGGAGACCATTAATTGTTTGCTCTTCAACATTAGGTCGGCATGAATCATCTAGACCAGCGAAACAGTGATTTAAATACATGATTGCGTGTCAAGTTGGAGGTCCAAACGAAAGTTTTATACAAAATGGTCCTCACTGATTCAAATAAATTGACCACTTGATGTACCTTAGATGTAAGAAATGATCTTTCACCAGAGATAAAGAGGAGGATAGCATCAGTCAATATTGATGATACTGATTGATGCTATCCTGTAAAAACAGTTTAGAGAGGAAATGTTCCATTGTGCGAAAGATTAAAATTCGAATGCAATAATAAAGTTGTATTACTATTTTTTTTCTAATAATGTTTTTGTAATCACCGAATCATATGAACAGAACAGTGCAAAATTTCATTAAGAAGGAACATAAATTCAAAATCTCATGTAGACATTGTTTGTTATCTTATAATTACTTTTGACCAAGACCATTACTTTGATAAGGTTAACAATTTTTATTAGAGTCAATTCTATGTTCAGAAATGACCAAAACCCAAAAGTGTTTGACTATTGGGTTTTGGTCATTTGGTCACAACCATATAGACATGCTAAAACATCTTAAAAAAAGTGTATCCTTTCTCTGGACTCCAGGGCACTCAGGAATACCTGGGAATGAGGCAGCGTCTAAAGAGGCTGCTACAATGAACGTTCCACCACTCCAAATTTACGAGCCGAAAGACATAAGGCATTTTTAAGGAACAGAATCCGAAAAAGTTGGGATTCAATGTGGGCTGACGTACCACTCACCAATAAACTAAGAAATGTTTAAAAAAACACAAAAGTTGTCAAGTGCCATAAGGGGAAACAGAAGAGAAGAAGTGGTCGTAGCAAGAGTAAAAATAGAACATTCCAAATTATCACACCTCCACTTAATCACAAAAGAGGACCAACCTATATGCCAAACCTGTCAGTCCCCATTATCGATAAAGCATATAATTGAAGAATATTTATCATTTCGTCAAGCCTTCGAAAATAATAAAATTCCTTGCACAAGAGAATTGGCCCTTAAAGACTCAGCAGAATCCAGTGACAAAATAATAAAATTTCTGAAAGAAACTCAACTTTATACTAAAATATAATCCACCATATCGACCAGTGTAAAAAGGAAATAGTCTACATTCAACTATCAAATGTCAAAGACAAGAAGATAAAAATCTAAACTAATCTAATTTTATAATTAATTAATTTACCCGGAGGTAAACGCCTCTATGTTAACATGGTGCTCACTCTGTGATAAACAAGGAAGGATAAAACGATCGTATTTACTATGAATCTATACATATCCAATTTTTTTTAGTTTAATATATTCAGACCATCTGACATATAATTTTTCCAATCTATTTGCCCGGAACTCACAAGCTGAACAATTTGGAAATGCACAGAGGGTGAGTACCTGATCATTCAAGCAGGAGGGGAAAACCGTGTCGGTTCAAGCATGAAATTGACCCATCACTTCCTTTGAGCAGTCCGGAAACAGTAGCGGTTTTATCCGTGTTACAAAGCAATGAAATTGGTACAAGTTAAACAACAAAATCACATTACAACAAAAAATAAAAAAATAATGAAGGCCTACTAATGGATTTTCATAGATACCACTCATATTAGAAATACATTTTTATTTAAAATAACATTTGTTATTAAATAAATAGGTAAATTTATTCGTGTCAAACAGAATAGTAATGCCCAATTTTACCATTAGGCGAGCCGTTTTTTTTAATCCCTACACGTATCTATTTCTACGTTATACCAATAGAATAATAAAGATTAAGTAATGCGGGCAATGTATAATCCCTCTCCTGTGCCCATTTTAAAAGTTATATCAATAGAAAATCTACAAATATACATCAATATGTATTAATTATATAGCTATATAAAATCAAGAGTTTAAGTAATGAATCAAAAAACTGCACAATCTGGACATATGGAGTTGAGCTTTGGGGCTCCACTAAACCTTCGAATTCCTCTCGTATTCAATCCTTACAATCCAAAATCCTTCGTAAAATCCTCAATGCTCCTTACTTTGTCATAAATAAAATCATACAAAAGCTCTTAATGTTCCCTATGTAACCGATCTAGCCCGAACCAGATATCACTCCTTCCATTATAAACTCCCTAACCACTCAACCCCCCTAGTTTCTAACCTTGCATCCTCTACCATTCCTAAAATGTCATTAGAGTGCTATCAATGGGTAGTTTCTCTACACGCCTGTAACACTCCAATTTAACTTAGATCATATTTACTTAATGTATACTACACACCAGTACAAGGTACCAAAATCAAGATAAGCGTGCGATAAAATGTGGTTCGACGGAGGTTGGGACAGTTGGATTTAATTTTGTTTTTCATAATTTTATTTTTTTTTAAATAATGGAAAATTTCTAATTCTGAAATTAAAGAGTGGTTAAAATTCGTATTAAGCATGTTTGGTAAAAGTAACAAAATTACAATCTCATAGTAATAATTAGAGAGAATTACTGAGAGTATGTGAAAGAAGAGGGAGGAAGTACTTTGTGGTACGTCTCAATATAGGTGAACCTTCCCCAATGTCACGTGCCTTAAATGGTTGGGCATCTCTCCTCTTGTAAAAACTTATGTTTCTTAAATTTCTCTTCAATACTTTTATGTTTATTTGTTCTCGGTACAAAAAATTGGGCCATATCAATTTTTGAAATGAAAACATTATCGTTTACCAAGTTAATTATGTAGAAATGTAAACGTGGTAAAATAAATATGGCGATAAAAAAGTAAAAAAATAATGAAACAGCATGTATGTATAATATAATATACCTAAATGTTTTCTTGTTTTGTTTTTTTAATTTTTACCCTACCTAAATTTTAAGCACCTATAGTCTGGTGTCCATTGGTTCATAAATGATAATATTTTTAAGAAAACATTTCAGTTATAATTAATTATATTTTTAAGAAACAATTTCCGTTATAATTAATTATATTTTTATATAACACGATTATTAGCAAAAGTATCATGTTAAAACCACACCTGTTTGAAAATATATATTTATAAAAGTATATTTTTCAATAATATATCTACCATAGTTCTTATGTTACAGTTTGTTTACAAATATACTAAATACCTACCTAAATAAATATTTAAATCTCAGGAGAAAAAAAAAATTTTTCTTCGCTTTCGCCTAGCGTTATTATTATTAAAATTATTTTCTTCCATGGAAATTAATTAAATTTTATTGTGGAAGAACCTCGACTAGTCCTTCGATTTTTCTTATTTTGGCCGGGTCATGTTCGCCCTGGTCGCCGGGGGTTACAAGATACATCACAACGTGGGATACAATACTATACTGTATAAACCTCTTATATATTTATGCAATGTCTCTGCGATTGTTTAAATGCTTCTTAAGTAATTCTAAAGCTCAGGTAAACAAGTTGAGGCATCTGAACGTTTTTGGATGTAATGTTTAACTTAAAGACTAACAGATTCTAAGGATGAGTACTCGCGAGCCAATGAAAAGTTTCGATAATAATAGCAAACAGAGAGGCGGTTAATGATTGGCTGCTGGGTTTGGATCTACTGGCAGCTTGTCCCGCCGACGGACAGCTCCTTGGACCAAATCCTAACAGACCGATGGCCATGCCAATGTCCCTTATAGCTGGCAAATTGTCAATTGGATCCACTATGTCATCCACAAACATACTGCTATCTGGATATTCAACTTGAATTCATAATTGAGCCATTAAATAAGAGCTGTTTAATTGACCCGTAACACAGCTAAAATATAGCCTTTCATATAAATTCATGCCCGTTTCTTTTTCTTCGATGTTTCATGTCTTTATTAGGTAGATGAGTCAAGAACAAAAACAAGAAAAAAAAAACGTACGATAATATTACAATAATAATATGTACAATTCATAAATTGAAAAATCTTTAAGTCTATTAATTTATTTTAAAAAATATAAAAGTATTTATATGTAAGCTGGTGTAAACGAAAAGCAAGCTCAGTTCGTCTTAAATTCAAATGATCGGATACCTATCAGTAAAAATGATAAAGGTGGAACTAATTTCCACCATTTTTAGTTTGAATTTTTGTTTAATGTTATCTTTTATCTTTTTGATTTTTTTAATCAAAATCATGAACATTTATGATGCATCAATATGCGGAAGATTGCTTTTAGAAAAATACTATGTTATTGGTTTCGAAAAAATGAAAATAACTAACAAATTGATGGCCGAAAAACTGAAAAGACTATTATTTTTCACGCATTAAAATTTTTATTTAAAGCTATTTAGAGCAAGAACCAGAGAATCTTTTTTAAAGTAGTATACATTTACCTAAATTTGAGTGATCATAGAGCTCATTATAACAAATATCATTGGAGAATACAACGGACTTTGCAAGATAAAACATTTGACTAGCTTCAATTTCAGAGCAAATAGACATCTAAACATCTTATAGTTCCTGAGAGTTTAATAAGATAGAATCCAAAAAATAATTGTTTTTCTTTTAGAATTTGCTTCTAGAAAAAAAAACATCATGTGACTCGCAGCAGACAATCATAATCAAAAGAAAAGACATTATGGAAAATTTACTTTCCATTTGAGTGTTAATAGACTTTTGTACAAATTATTTTTTTCAAAACTATTTTTTTTTTTTTTTTAATAACGAGAAACCAACATTTCGTTAATTTATTCGCAAAATGTCATGGAACGAAGATAACCATTATAGAATACTTGATGGTACATTAATTTTTTTATTTTAGTGCTAATTATAATTTCTGGTTCTTTGGTTTTTTAAAAACTGTATCTCAGGAACTAATGAGCGTTGCTGCTCTATGAGAGTATAATGTAGGAAATTTAAACTACATTAAAAGAATATATTCATTTTCATCATCGGATAACTTAAAAAATAATTACTAACTTTGTGGAAAATGAACTAATATTTGTAGCTTATCCATTTTTCGGTCATCATTATGTTTTTTATTCTTATTGTTGCAAAGCAATACCATAATCATTTTGGAATGAAGTTTTCAGTAAATTAATATCCCACCAAATTTGTATTATGATTTTTGAAAAAAATATTCAAGATTGAAAGGGAAAAAGCAATTTAGAAGCTTAGATTTTTATAACCCTCTCGTATATCAAAAATATACTAAAAATATTTTTGGAAATGTGCTCCAGTTGAAATTTTTGTTTGCTTTATATCTCCTCAACTATATCATCTAAAAGAACGAACAACTATCAAGCATCATAACCCAACCAATAGACACAATAAAATTTCTACTCGTAATGTATTCGAGAAGAAACGCCGGGGCGGCTTGTTCTTAATAGAACGTACTTTGTACCCAATGGTTGTCTTTACAAAAAATCATCAAATATATGTAGTCGGAATTTTTATTTAAATCTCTCTCAAAATCAGTAGTGGTAATCACTTCACAGTTTTACAAAGTTTTAAGCAGCCTGCAATTTAACTGTATATTACTGAAAAGATATTTAAAAAAATATATGTAGAGGGAACAACCCATGCAGGGGCAGGGGTTCAGTACTTTGTATAGGAGTAGTGTTACTAGACCAACGGTTGTGCAAGGAGGTAATTTAGTCAGTATCACGCTCAACCACCAGAATTTTACAAAATTAAGGGTACCGATTTATGAGGCTGGGTGGACTCCAGAGGGGCTCAAGAACCCACAGGATTGACATGACATATCACTTTTGAAATATTAGCTTAAAACGGGAAGAGTAGACTTTAAGATAGGTAAATCCAGCAATATTTAAAAAGCGCCTGAAATTGAAAAACAGTGTGAAAACAAAAAATGCTACAGTGTAACAGAAAAAAAATTTCTATCCAGCCGGAGTTAGTACCATCGTGGTTAGCCACTGCGCTGTATAAAAATATTAACTGTCAAAAATGCAGCGCATCATACAACTGTCATGGGCAATGTCTTCCATGGGCACTTACACTTATTATTAAATGTAGACTTAAAGTTATAAAAAAAAAAGAAGAGTAATCCATCAAAAAATTAAGTTCGTCTAACTTATTTTTATTTCTCATATTTTCTTTTTATTGTTCAAGAAACTATTAAAATAATTATCAATGTTTCTCTTGAATATAATTAATTGAGTGAACAAAAATAATTATAGATGATATAAATTTAGAGTGAGTTGATATGAATCAACAGTGTTTACTGAAATAAAAATCAGTCGTATAATAAAAGTAAAACACAAAACCTTTTTTTTTTTTTAAATAACTAACCTTAAACATAGTCGTGCAATGTTATTATAATCTTCAAAACTGCTCAGAGATATTACCTGTAAGCAAACAATACAACCTATTAGCAACAAAAAAAAATACAAAATATTTTAAATAGTTAAAATAATTAATAACAATGAATACTCCAGTACAAGGGTGAGAATATTGAATATGTTAAATTCATTCTTCTTTACAGAACATAGGCACTATATTTTTTTAACTTTGTTACACGAATGGTTTTCACCTTTTCACATTTTCTTGAAAAAATGTAATAAAACATTAGTTTATAAACCAAAAGCAATACGTTAACGAAATCCAAATAAGCAATACGAAACCAACCGACATTTTTGTGAAATCGTGTTTATAAGCTATAACGAAAATTGTTTAAAGTTTTGTATTTTGCAACAACGGGTCACGGTATTCCTCAATTAGATACAGATAAAGCCTTTGGTTTTTGTCGAGCAATGAAAACATTAACGATGTAGCGTGAAAAAAAAATGTTGGCTGGTTCCTTATAACATATGTGGGTTCAATTGATGTAGGTCGAACAATAATTCATCCTTTACAACTTCGTTTCATGGCTATTATTCCTTCATAACAAAAGTACCGTTACTCTATTATATTTTATTTTACATTGATAATTACCCATGGATTAATAATAATCACAATTACATGGTACGTTAAAATTATTAATTTTAATAATTGCTAGGTCCATCATCCTCGCTTATCTTTCAAGTTCTATTTGTTCTGTTCCAGTGAAGAGCCAAATAATGGTTCCAATAATTCAAGACTTATTAGAGCATTATGTATGCATATATATATGCAGCTGTCCCAGGAAAAGATTAATTGCAATCTTGTGGTGATTTCAATGCTGCTGCATATGACAAACATTCCGCAATCATAGTTGGCTGAAAATTTGGTTTCGGTCGTTATATTTCATATTTTCATCCTTTCTCTAACCCTTCAAAAGTATCTCGGAGTAAAATTAACTCTTCCTGGAATATATATTCTTCCCTCTTCGACCACTAAAATGTGGGAAGGCTGAGCGGCCAGTGACGTGTCCCCAATCTGATTGATGACTAATAGCCATAATTCCATCCAAATCTTCAACATTGTTAAGGTAAAATGTATGGGATAAATTGTAAACCTGAGTAATTTTAACTCAACGATACCATTACGACGCTCTGGGCGAGTAACTGGTATAACTCAACGTTAACAAAACGAGCTTTGTTAGTAAATTTGCCACATTGATAACAATCGTGTGTAAGGTAAATGTACCAATAATGGAAGCTCCATCGAAAGTGACTACTTGGTGGGAGGAAGAAGGGAGGAGGTGAAAATTTCAAAAAATAAGTACCGAATAAGATAAGTATTCGAAATATAATTGAGCTATAACTATAAACTCATCGTAATATTTATTACTGCAAGAGATTAAGAGACTCCAGGCAGGTAAATAATTCCCTTTGAATTATTCACTTCAAAATATTTAGGGAATTTTGTGGCTTGTTATTTAGGGAACGCATTGTTGGGTTGGGATTATCCTAAGATCTTACTTTAAGACTGGTAAGTGCTTTTTTTTCAAAATGAACCTATAAAATAACAAACCAATAAGCTAATCATATTTATAGTCTTAATTAATTTGCTTTTATTTAAGTTTAATTACCTTTATTTGTCACTTTTTCATACAAAAATAATGCTTTGAACTTTATTACAATTTATTTTAAAACTCCTTTTATTCACTTATTAACAACAATATTATTTAACCTTTGCCACAAGCAGGTCAGGCATATTATCAGTTTATTGTAAACAATATTTTGGGTTACTTTCTTAGTTCTTTTATTATTAAAATCCAATAAACTTTAATTATGCTGCCTGAACAAGGCACAATGCAACTTTTTCTTCCACGATCTGTAGTTCCTGCTTCACGTTAAAGTGTGCGGGGAGGGGTAGGATGAATTCCTGCCAAGCTTGCGTTTCTTCGCACTCCATTCCGCATCCCGCACCACGTGCGTGCGCGACCATTTGTTTAAAAAAAAACTAAAATTAGTCGTTGATTCTTTGCAGTTATAACATTCTTTACGTATAATTTACACAATTTAACCTATAAACGACGATAGAATAATGATATTCATAAGTTAATAAATAATTGCTAAACCGTGAGTTATCACTAATTCCTGAGAGAAACATCAATATGTTACAAAACAATGATTTGAACATAAAAATTTTACAAAAATAATAATCTGGTTTCTATGTAGAAACAAAATCCTACTGACAAGAAGGATCTAAATTTTTAGATTCACTCACTAATTAAAGTCACCTTCTTTTGTTATCTTAAGAAAAAAGCAATAGTTAATGATTAATATCATTCACTTACTAACTTGGAAATATCTTTTTGAGAAAACGAACAAGAGGACGAAGGTTAGCTAATGCAACAGAGTACCTTGAGGGAAGTAACCGCTCATAGTCCCGGCAAATCCGATTTGGAGCCGCTCGATCAGCCGCCTGTCGTCTATCTCTTGAGGGTTGCCCACTTTTAAAAACCACTCCTCCATCTGCATCATATTTTATCAACCCATTTCGTCACTTCAGCGGATAACGGGTTTACCATATGCAAAGTTATTATTAACATTACTTCCTTCTGAAAAGAAAATACCAATAAAAAGACGCCAGCATACGAGAATTGTACGTAGTCAAAGGTCTACAGGTTCTATACAAATAAGCTAATAACTCACTTACTATAGATGGAGACTATCCTCCATACCTCTTTCCACATGGAATCCTATATATTGAATAGATATGATATTATTTTGCATTCTTTATTCATTATAGATATTCTCTTCCACAGTCTATACGTTCCTTAGGGACGCAGCTAGGAATTGCATAAAATAAAATTTCTGTTTTGTTTTAACATAATCTACAAAATAATGAGTTAGAAAAAAAAATGTCATCACATGTAGTGCAATATAGTGTTTGTTAGAATGAAGGCGCAAAACCAGTATAAATAACTGTGTCACAAGATGGGTTTTCAGTCATTGCAACTACTTTTGCAGCCACTGCCATTTACAAAATTATTGTTACTATCATAGAAGCATTTCTTGTCGTAGCAGTCTATCGAACTTGGCTAAATATCAGGCGTATAAGACATTAAAGTAATCTGTAACCTCATCGTAGTGGTGCTGTGGGGTGGGGGAGGAGGACGGAAGGAGACATTACTTTGATATACTGTTGCGTTTGAGTGTTTCTGCGATAGATATAGATACTGTTCAGAGTTTTTTAATTTATCAACAGTAATAGGTTGAATATTATCAACTGACAGTCAATAGGGTTAGGTTAGGTTTATTGTTACCGTGAGAATTAGATTAATAGGAATCCTGATTCCTAGTCTTAGTTCCGTGTCATTGCTATAGCGGCAAGAAACTATGACTTTGAAATTAGCCTGTAACAGTGTTTATATGAAGCACTGTTAACGCCATATATATAAGTTACGGTACGGGAGTTACGGAGTCAGCTGTTATTT
>NW_027104890.1:1769514-1771430 GCF_000696795.3 Halyomorpha halys | reverse complement strand
TATATTATTTAGAAGGTTTCTCTTTGTTTTTAATTTAATTTATGTATTTGATCTAATTTAATTTACAAATAAATGTTTTATCCGAGCCAGTGTTTATTTATTTTTTTTATTTAAGCTTTCCGACAAGGAGACCATGTCGAATTGAGGTGGCTTAACAAGCACAATATTTATTTTGACCATTTTATTTAATTTATTAGCAAACCTTTTTCATAATTAAGAGGCTTACAAATCCAATTAATATATTAAGTTATTATGATAATATACAATAATAAATTGTTGATGAAAAGTGTCACTAATTTAGTACCAGAGGATCAAAACAAAGAAGATAATGCAGCAGAAAAAAGGCGAAAAAAAAGAATATATGGAACTTTTTTTGCCCATCATTACGTAACATCCTTTTAACTTTCTACAATGACTTCATTTAAGATTTTAAAAACAGTTAAGTAAGTATTTTCCGAAAAAAAAGTAATAAGTATCATTTCTATTTTTTTTTATCTGGTTTTAGCCTATAGTCTAAACTACTTTTTACGACTACATATTTCTGTTTTAGTAAAAATGATCAAACGAATTTTCAGTAGATTAGGTTTTCACTTTTTTTTTTATCTCTTTTAATGAAAAACTTCTTCATGTGAACTCTACTGAAATCTCTATTAGATGAATTCCGGCACAGTTTGAGCCTCAACCTCCTTTCTTATAAAATATTTCTTCCATTAATTCGCTGTATAATCAGTTTTACTAAACTTGAGGCCCGCTTCAAACTTTTTATCAACTAATCAAAGTTGATAAATTGCTTATTTATAAGTACCCAATACGCTTCATTAATTCTTTGTTGGAAATTGAAATTTTGAACGGAGAGTTAGGGAACAATATATAAAATAATTCGCTGAATTTCAACAGAAAATACCGAGAACTTTCTAATCAAGCTTAAGTAATAACGGTACTGCATTAAATAAGTGAGCTAAAAGATAAAATTTAATTATAAACTTAAGATAAATAGAATAAGAATATATATTAGAATATAAGATTAGAAAGATCTTTGATTTAAAATATTTTACAATAAATTTCAATAGCTTATTACTTTTCTGACAAATGGGGTTGAGTTAATTAAAATAACTATAAAACAATAATACAATGAAAATTCTTTTCCCAAATAAATCGTTTCATAACTAACTTATTACGAATTTATTTAAATATCTGTAATGTTATAACAGGCATCAATGATATTTGAAAAAAAAAAAAATTGTCGATGCTTTTATAAGGGACTCTTATAAGGACTATATCGTCAGATCAATAAAATCATGGGAATGGATTGTTGAGTGGTATAAAAAGGGAGGAAGAATATAATTTGTCAAGGCAAATACTTTATACATCTATTTTACTTGGAAAATATGTAAAATGTAACTTGTTTCATTGATACTGAAAAATCGCGTATGGCCAAGAGGGGAGAACAAAAAAAAAAAACATTTAAGACGAATAAAAGGCATTTCACTGACACCAACTAACGGCGTCTATGGACCAAGGAAGTTTTATGCTGTTAAAAAAAAATAGAACGAACTAACACCAGCTCAATTTACACAAAAATTTCCTAGCCTCTAACTTAATATGATAGTCCAAAAGATTAAAATGTGAAAAAACTTTTTCTACTTGAAAAAAAAATTTCTTTACATTTCATCTAAAGGGAGGCCTAAATGTACTGGATAGGAAATAAATGAAAAAAAAAAAACTAAAACCTTGTCCTAAGACTCCAATGGCCTTCAAAATTGTGTAATCTACCATTTTCGGAGAAAATATGAACAGTTAATTTTGTAAGAAGTTTTAGAATAAAATTATAGAGGTGAGAGTGTGTGCATATGTATATTAGGATAACCTTTATATACGAGTATGTGTGTGTGTGTGTGTATATATATGTATATATA
>NW_027104890.1:1759752-1769378 GCF_000696795.3 Halyomorpha halys | reverse complement strand
TATATTAAGGGTACCCACTTAATGAGGCTGGGTAGACCCTAGAGGGCTACTGAACCCAAAGGCCTGGGTTTTATTTAGCACTCATTTCTAGAGTGAAACAGAAAATAATTTTGTTAATGTTTGTTATTTAATGTTATTATTCAATGTTCAGCATTATTATTATTCAACATTATGATATTTGTTATTTAATTCATAAAATGTAATAAACAGTAATTTAATATGACATAGTGACTTTACGAACAGATACATCATTACAGGAAGATTCAGCTTAACAGTATGAAGGATTAATTGATGTACACAGCAGAGGCTTTGGGATATATGGAGCTCTGCCTCCATGGACTACTTAGCTATATATTAACTCACATTAACTGACCATATGTTCCACTATGGGGCGACCGATATATCATGGGGTATAGTTGAGAGGAGATAATTCCTACTTAGCTGTACCTAATTTCATCAAGTAATGTTTGTAAGTTGTCCAAATGTAAATTTTATTCCTCAATAAAATAAGTACCAAGAATTGCATAAACATTTTCGGCTAAAAAATGTTACGAAAAAGTGAACCAGATATTCAACTCTATCACTTAATTAAGTGAGAATGATTCTAACAAAACATGAAGTATAGTAACCATTTTCTGAAACAAGATATCATTAAATTCGATAGATTATTAGAGATATGTATCTGGAGAGTATTATTATATTATATATTATTATATATAAAGTTTAAATATAAGTTTCGGACGAAGGTTGACAAAGATTTTACTGTGCATATTTAACTTGACAACTTTTCAAGTGCTCTTTTATATCCTAATAATACAATTTGACTTCATTGAAGATTAAACATTTTAAAATGTTTCTTAATGATATCGAGTTTTCATGATAGTCAAAAACTTCCTTAAAATGTTAAATTATAATTTTAAATCCCACACTTAAAATTAAGGATCTTGTTTGACTCATCATGAAATAATATCAAACTAACATAATATTTAAAATAATTAATCAAAATGTAATGCATATACATACACATCTATCCATTTATATGGGGTTTAACCAAAGTGTTACTCTGCACTTATTTACCTCTCTCTCCCAACAAAGACTGGGGTGATACCATGCAATACATAGAACGGTAAAACTTGGCTAAAAATAAATCAAATTAGAAGTTATATATTGACTTATTTGACAAAAATGTTAGGTAATGACAAAAATCAAAAGCTTTTTTCCTATAAACTTAATGAGTAAACATCTTGTTAGCAATAAAGGTTATTTGGTTAACTTTCAAGGTTTGTAGTCGCAAATAAAGTTTTCATTAGTAACACATACTCTGAATGCAATCGTGAAATGCTATGAATTTTATACGGATAAGATGTTTTCATCGTAACCCAAACAAGAACATTCCAATCAACTTCTGTGGGATATTTATAACTAGATAAAGAAAGGTGAACAAATAACCTAGGTACTTAATTACCTCTGTTTTCATGATTCACTGATTTAAAACTAAATTCATATAAAAAAACACGATGAGCGCTGTTTGCTCAACGCATGTCTGGATTGGATTGGGATGGAACAGTAACCCGCAACGCGCTTTATTCCTATTAGACTGGAAAAAATCTATATTGTAGAACTACACATTCCTCAACATCTCTTTGGCAATATTAAATTTTGTCATCTGTCATCTAAAGCAATGAAGAAATATGGAAGCACGATGTAGAAAAATGAATAACAAATATATTATTAAAAAAATCGTAAACTCACATGGGAGTAATAACAATCGTAAATATACTTTTAATAATTAAGTTAATATGGCAAAAATATGATAAAATGGCGTATACAAATTTAAAATAGCCTAACAAAGCAATAAGAAGAGTAACATTGAATTAATAAATTTGTCTCTTTCAGGATTCTATACTAATTATGGGGAGGACAGACAATCAAGCAAATACATTATTGGAGTATAATGTCATGCTGACTCCATGGACCCGAATTCGAATCCGGCTGGACAGAAAATTGTTTTCTGTTAGACTGTAGCCGTGAGTCAAATCTGTGGGTTCTGGAGCCCTACTGGGGTCCACCCAGCCCCATAAATTGGGTATCCTTAATTGGGTAAAAACTGGCGGTCGAGCGTGATTCTGACCACAGCACCCTTCCCTTAGATCATCCTAGCACAACCGTTGGTTTAGTAACAGTACTTCCTTACAAAGTACTGAATTCCTGAACCTTCGTGGGTTGCAGTGGTACAGGTTTTAATTTTTTTTTTTATATCATGCAATAATGAAAACAAGTCAAATGCAAAAGAGTACAACTCTGACCACTAGGATTTAGTTGAGCATTATTTCTGCCGCAATAGTAGAATAGTAGAACGTTCATGGGACCAATAATTGGTGTCCTCCTGAAATGTCTGGCTCCAAATCAATTTCGGAATTGTTATAGTAAATAAAAATATCTTGTTCATTTAGGTTTTTTTTAATATATTCGAGTACCTTGCGTTGTGGAAGTTAAATAAAATCTGTTTGAGTAGCGGATAGGATAGAGGTATTGGTTTGTGGTTGTGATCTGGATTCCTGTGGCTCCGGGTGATAGCATCATTCTTAATTAATATTCTTTTTTTCATTACCAATTCCAGTTACACCCAATATGATATTTTTATTATTTTTTTTTAATCTTTCACTTTTTATAAGTGGACATGTGCAATTGTTCAGGAGTGATATATTTCGAGCTTTAAAAAAAAATCAATATGATAAATCCTCTGATGGTATATTTTATTTGCGTGTGCAAATATATTTTTTTATTTGTTGGCATACATCGCAACATGCATCATACCCTTCCAGCTACACTTAATTTTCAAGTCTCAAGATGCTGCTTAAGGGGTAAGAAATCGTCTCTTTCAACCTCTAGTCCCTCTTTGATGTTCAAAGGATCAGTATCTACCTCAAGAGAGCCTCAAAAACTTCAAGCACACTCCAGTTATGCTTCTAGCCCACTTTATCTAGTAGAGGATGAGAAGTACAGATAAAGTTTAAAAACTCTTTCTTTTATAATTCTCCCAAGGTTATAAACTTATTTTTGTTAATTTAATATCTTTGCATCATGATTTCAGGGTGATAATAAATTAATATTTGTTTACAACAAATGGACGAATTGTACAGTTTAGTTTACAGAAATCTATAACAGATACGTGATTCCCTGGTTCTGATAAACAGGAAACGTTTACAAAGTAATAATAATTTAATATTAATAAATGTTTCTTTGTTTTCCAAAAACTGTTTTTAGAATAATTAATAATAAAAACAAACATTTTACTCTTACAAACGTACCACATTGTTCCGAATTGTTAATGTTTGAAGCGATATAAAATACATTTTCTAGAATAAAATGTCTTCGATAACTGGAATTCATTAATAAATAATATTTATATATATTCAACTTTATAGAGACTAAATTGAAATAAAAAATGAGAGGATGGGTCGAAATAATAGGAGAAATTGTAACCCAAGTTGAAGAAACTATTTACCTATTTCCTGTCATATTTTTTTTCATTCCTCATTCAATGTTCCCTTAATTATTTCAGTTAATAAGATAAGTAATTATATTAATAATTTTTTTTTGGTATTGGCCCTTAATCTGATATGCAGGTTTTAAACTTTGAACTATAATTCATTGATTTCTTATTAGTTTTCACTTCTCTCTATATTATTATTTAATTCTATTGTAGTTATTATAAGTACATCACTGTAAATATTAAGTCCTTAATTTTAAAAACATAAAATAGGTACTATTAACCATTGTTCTTATTTTTTTAATGTATTGTTTGTGAAATGTATATACATGTATATTCAATAAGTTATATAAAAAAAAGTTTTATCATGAAATTAAATGGAATTTTACATTATTATTTAAATAAATATAATAATAATTTTATAATTACAAAATAATCAAATATTAAAATAAAAATAAATAACTTTTCAATAAACTTTAGTTTAGTAATTGCTTTCCTTTTTTTTAAAATAATCAAATTAATAATACGATATAATATCTTTTCATTCCAATCAATATGAAGAAAAATAAACAAAATCAAACAATAGGTTCGAAGACTGGTTTTTGTAATTTAACAATGAAAATGAGATAATATTATTTCAATGCCATAAAACAAATAAATGGGGAAGCATGAAAACATACAAACAGCACAAACATACAAATATTCGACACCTATAGAGAAGGGAGGGATGGAATATTTACCATGAGAATAAATTGTTTTACACCGATGATGAAATAGTAGATATCAAATGAAAAGAACGTACAAATCCCCCCACCTCACCCCCAACGTACGCTGTTTACACAGCTCTCGTCCTCCTTTCGTTATCAGAGCAATACCTGAGGACAAGGCGTTTCCTTTTGTCTGAGCACGCTCAGGAAAATAAACAAAGCTCTTGCTTTGTCTCATTGGATTCCATCGGAGAGGACGTTGGTGTTTGTTTCTGAGAAAATTGAATTTCCAAGACTCCCAAATCATTAGTTTGATTAAAATGGTGTATTCAAGGCGAACTCCTGTCGGATAAGATTTCCCACAATGACAAAGAATATCGTAAATAGCTAAAAACTAATTACTTGTATAATAACTAGTCGTATTAAATAGTTTATAAAATATTACCAACAGCGATTTATCCTCATCATTTCTTAGCTAATTTGCAGGAAAACCATGGTCACGGTAAGGTTTAATAGCGAACATTCAGAATCAAAACTAGTAGACGAAATCTGATAAAATCGTATTTACTAAAGCAAACGCTCCGAATGAGCACCCCTGAACGCCCGTTTTGCACAAATAAATACGGGGAGGAAAGGGAGGAGTTCCGCACACCCCTGCACCACATAGCCTGAGCCTAAGGTTCTCAGTGCATCAAAGTGAGCTTGTGCACATCTAAATGCGCAGCTATTGATAACATCTTTAAATTATAAATAATTACTGATAAATCACAATTTTATCGATACTAAAATGTTGCAGGTATGATTCTACCTATGGCTTGTTTGGAAATTTTGAAGAGGTTACAAACTTTAGGTTACAAACTTTAAAATCTCTTCATTTTTAAGAGATTACAAACTCGAGTACGAATCTCATTTAGCCAGAAAACGCAGTGTCACACCTAAGCACACTTCAGCAGATATAGATTTCCTGTGTTGTGTCTCAACTATAGCCCTAATAATATTCAGCATAAATTAAAAATCCTCCGGTGACATTATTGTAATTTTTTTTAAGTTTTCAACTGTTTAATTACAATTTTTTTAATTAGTACAGCACACAGTAAGGATTGGCTTCCTGTTTGGAGGTGCTCAAAGCGGCTAAGCGCTCATGCGTAGCGTGTTGCTCGTCCCCCCATCCAAATCCCGTATTTTCGGAGTGCTCATTCCTGGCATTTTCTTAAAAATGGTATCATTACTAACATGTTTTTTTTCTGTCCAAATGAAGTGACCCTTAACTGTTTTAACTGACCTTTTTTTCTTTCCTTTTTTTTATTTAAACTAACAAATTAATATTTTTTGCTAAATTTTTTACACACTGCATAGCATGATGAAACTTTTTACCTTTTGATTTTATCCTACATTAACTGAAGAAATAGTATATTATTGTTCCAAATATAATGTCACTATTTGCTAAGGATGCCTAAGGGCTCTCCAAAATAAGGAATTTATGGTTGCTTACACATGGAGTGTGAAAAAGAGGAATACAGAAATAATGGATTGGTCTTAATAAAATAATTCCAATACAGGCAAATCAGAACATAGTTGCAAATTTTCTTACTCTCATACTTGAACTCCAGATTTTAGTTTAAAGAAAATCTTTTCTTTTAGCCGCTTGGTGCCATTTATACCAAGAGAAAAAACAAAACAAACAATAGCGCCCTCAAACAAATATTATGACTTTTTTTATTTTCCCCAGTGATTAAAACCGTCCTCGGGACGTAATCCCTTCGTCTCATCTTGTAATAAAATAATTGTAAACAACTACCTATCAAAGGATAGGCATAACGACCGCAAATTGTTCACTAACAGGCTATGAATATTAAACAGAGTGAAATAGCGGCAATAATGTGTTAGGCGTGATCATAAAATCATTTTACACTTTAGTCCCATTCGATCCAAGCGGCGTGTCGGATATGTGGAAGAGAAATTCCATGGAGTTCAATAAAATAAGATCCTTTAAACTGCACAACCTTATCCATCTGTGATAGCATTCTGTAGGAGACGTATATTACGAAACCTGTCAGTAATTAGTTACAGTTTATTTGGTAAAGTGGCTGTCGCAAGATCGAGTCGTACAAAAGTCGCACGTAGTTCACGATTCGATTGATTATTGAGGGGTTAGTCAGCTAAAATATTGAGTGAAAACCATGGTTTTCTGATTTATAGTTCCTAATTCTTAAAATATTTTCTTTTAGTTAGGTATTTTGATATATTATATGAATCCTTAAGAAGATTCCATGAATTGGATGTATTATTTTTAATAACAATTTGTAATATAAAATTATTTTAAGAACTAATGTAATCCATTGGCACGTACCTTACTTCAAGAAACCGCTAATTCCATCAAAAATCTTGATTTGTTAAGGTATATGGTGGAGCAGAGAGGGCTGTTTTTATAGACCTATATTTTCGGTTTGGAGAATAAAACCTATGATAAATGAAGGAATTATCGAAATAACTCCTTTTCTATAGGTAGCCAGAATGTTCAAAAAGGTAAGTTTTTTTATTAAGCTAAAACATTCTGGAGAAGTTCTTATTAACATTTACAACACACGTTTGTCTGTAAGGTAGCATCTATACCTTATAATTAAATTTAATACAGTAAAATCTGGTGAATCCACCAAGGTAAAGAGTACTCTTTTCAGCAAGGTAATATAAAAATTCTATGAGCATTTTCAAAAGTACTTGTTTATCAATAATACTCAAGGTTTGTCGCAAAAACCCCTTAAAACATTCTTTGTCACTTCTGACTAAAAAAAAATTAAAAAGATAATGGAATAATCTAAATAGTAATAAAATATATTATGGAAATAATAACTCTATGGTTTGCTAATATGTTAAATTTTACACTGTATTCTGAGATCCTAAGACATATTTATAAATTTTTCTAAATTTCAAATTAGTTTCTTTGTGAAAAAAAAATTATTTTTAAAATAATCAGAGGTGAGGATTTTTATTTCTTCCAGGTAGTCGAATAAACAACAATCAGGACTGCATCGCAATATTGAAGTTTTATTTTGTTATTAAATTAATTAAATAATTTTAAAGATGTCTAAAATCCTAAACAAGGTAACTTAACCAAGTACCAGATTATGAAGATATTTTTTGATTTTCGGTATCCCATTATTCATTTATTTAATGCTCAGTAGCTGTTCCTTGTTTATATTTTTATAATTTAGTGTAATACAGATCGAAGTTTTTACGATTTTTTTTATTTCTGAGAAAAAGTTATTTTGAAAATTAAATTAACAGCTAGTGGAATTTTTAATGTGATTTCACGACTCATTTAAACAGTAAATTTCAAAGTTAAACTAAAACGCAGTTACTCCCTTTTATAGGGTAGATAAATTGGCCATTAAGGTTAATGGCTAAACGAAATAACAGTTAATGAGAGGCAAGCCCATCCAGAAAAACGTGACTATCGCCTGCAAAGTAGCAAAGATTAATAGTTTCTTTAAAATAATATAAAACTTTTGAATTTTAATCCTTGTAACTAGAGGAAGGAAAGTAGATAGTTTACTATTTTCTCTCAGATCTTACTTCTAAGCATTTAAAGCAACCGCGGAAAGGAAATATCCGACCCTTACATTGGTTATACATTACTTTATCTGAGCAAGTTGGCAGAATATTTCTAGGGAGATCGATGAACGTAGTAAATGCCAGAAAATATGTAAAACAGGTTGTCAGTCAAAAAGTTAGGTTTTCCACGCAGTTGAACATTTTAAAAGTCTAGCTTATACTTCTTTTAATGCCTTCTCTTGATAGTTTATTTCATCAACTCTAAACAAAAAAAAAACAGATGAAGAATTGTTTATCAAAAGTTCTTATATACACTTTTGAAGAGCAAAGTATTTTTTTTTTTTAGATTAAAATTCTACGCCAAAAACGTATTCAGTTTAAATATTAATTTTCTCCTCCCAAATAATAATCAAAAATTTCAAGTAAATCTTAATTTATTTATGAGATGTTCCGATAGTAAATTTTTTTTTAAAATTTCCAAAAATGAATATATTGAATTACGATAAAAAAATTCAAAGTGGTTTCGTACAGGGACCATGTAGATAAAAAAAATCTACAAAGTGTAAAACAAAACGTTTTTCGACTTATACTACTTTTCCCACCATTCTTAAATTTTAAGTATCATATTTTATTCATACCTATAATTTAAAAAAAAAACTATTTTCCTTAGGTCTCTGACGCTTTTCACGGAATAATTGAAAAAGCAATACGCAACGGTTCGATGGCGATTTTAATCATTTTTCTTTTTCTCTCCTTTTCATAAACTTCATTATCTCTGGATCGACAACATTAAAAATCATTTGTGCCATCTTCCATTTATGAGATTAATTAAACAACTTAAACAAAAAGCTCCTAATTAGGTAGAGAGCGAGCTGAGTGAAAAATTATCCTGCCTCCTTTCAAGTGCGGTACAATTCATTTCATTACGCCCACGGCTCTCAAGTATCGAGCCTAGTTAATTTTGTTGTCCTTAAGGGTAATAGACCGTTTTACGTATATTTATTCACATTAATGAAATTTACTAAATATATGGGATTATACTTGAAGAAGTTTGTCGGGGGATGCGGTCAGCAAAGAACAACATAAATAAACAAAACCATATTTATTTATTTTATGCCGACGTTTATTATGGGATTATAGGTTTGTCGTTTCTCTTCGTATTATTATTCATTCATTATTCGTTATCCAACCGTGAATATTTCCAGTGTGCAATAATATTCATTCATTCAGTTATAAAAAAAAGATCAAGAAAAGCACAAGAGAAGAGGAAGGAATCTTTGGCATGTTCAACATACTTATGCTAATTATTTTCTAGCTTATATTTTTCACTTACAATAGAACATGCACAACTACTGATTTATCTAACGCTCATTAATTTTCTTGCAATATTTACCCAAAACAAACAGAGATATTTTTTGAACTAAACAGAGAGTTTCTCGTCAGCTTTAGATCAAACCCTGTTTTTCCTTTAATTAAAGATTTTTTGTAATAATGTAAAAATTGGACAAATTATTAATTTAAAATAATATTTTGAATCAGAGAGAAATAATTTATTCCTTCCCTTGAATAAATTATATGGTATTTAAAACTTCTCTTTTAGGTGAAGGAATAAACGAAAAAAAAGGACTTAACATTTTTTGACATGTAAAAAATCGTTGAAATAAAAACGTCATGAATAAATGTATCGTGACACGTTTGGGGGCCTTTGTCAACCTCTTTTTTGTGTAGTCACATGTGTCGGGGCTGCTCAGTTCTGACCAGACCCAGGCATTAGTTTCGGTTTTGTTTTTTAATTATTCATGTCGTTTTTGATCCATTATAGTTAAATATAGAGTAAAAGGGACTTTATCCTTTTTTATATTCTGGGGGATTTA
>NW_027104890.1:1751850-1759702 GCF_000696795.3 Halyomorpha halys | reverse complement strand
ATATATATATATATATATATATATATATATTATGAATAATCTAACTATTTTTATCTCAAATATATTTTTTGATTAAGTTATTCTCAATTATGTGCATTGTTAAAATTCGAGAGAGTCACGGAGTTTCACACAAATAAATTCAATCCATAGGTTCACACGTGTGGGGTTTGGCCCCCACTTGAGGAAAAGGGGTCACTCCAAAAAATGTTTGAAAATTAGGTAGCTTAAAAGGACATTTTGCGCCCCTTTTATTTCTATTTACCTGCCAAAACCATTCACAAAAAAATCTGGAAAGATTAGTAAGTTTTTTTTTTTTTTAACCACCCCTAACCACCTCAAGGCTCTCGCGGATGACCTATTGGGAACCACTGATCTAAACACTTAAACACAATCCTCTCTCCTGCGTCTGAGTTTTCTCCTTGCACTTTACTCTTTTGGTTCAACTCTATTTATTTCGTAGCTTATTAAGTTTTCCAGACCAACTTGATAGTTTGTATGCTGTAACTTGCATGTTCCAGAAGATGGACACGCCACGTTTTAAAGATACATACATTCTCTAGTCAACTCATACTTCTTTCTTTCTGGCAAACTTTCTACTATCCTAAATATTATTCTTGTTTCTATAAATAATAAGGAATGTAGCCATTGTTGGTTTTGGGGATTGCAGATCAGATAATGTTTACACGATGGGGGATTGTGTATTTGAACAAATAGCGGTGATAGAGGGCAGGTGCGGTAGCCGGAAGTCTGGTCACCCCCACAGTTCCGTCAGTCACGGGTCGTTACTTCGGCTCCATCTAAGTTATCGTCATTGTTTTCCATCTTATCACCGATGTAAACAGAATCAACTTCAATACTGACCATTTATTGTGAAGCCATAATTTTAGTTTGTTTAACGCTGTGACATCATCTAAGTGCGATAGGATACGTACATACTTTTATTTATTCAGCCTTATCCTTACCTGTGGGAAATGTAGGCGTGCAGCTATAATTAGATGTAAAAGAAGCTGCAAATAAAGCAATTTAAAATTTAGAAAACAGTTGTTTCAGCAGTTAATTGTCGTTCTCTTGCCATCCCTTTTCTGTTCCTCTTCGAACTCGTGGACTTCCAAGAGCTCTAGATCCTTATACACCGTGGACACCGTGGTCCTCTTCGCACTAGATTGCAGTTAGGTTAGGTTCTAACCTAACCGATAATGCTAGCACTAGATGCTGGTGCTCAGGGCCGTCCGTAGCTCAGGTGGTTGAGGCGCAGGTCTTAGAAACCTGAGAACTGCGGGTGGTGCCGGTTCGAATCCGGCTAGGGGGTTGATTTTTTCATTTCTGAGGTGGTCCAACGAAATGAAAATGTGACTCCCTACCATAGTTAGAATAGGTTGGTTACCTCTAGATAATCCCCTCCTTTCCGTATGTCAGAATTGACCAGAAAAAGGAAAGAATGTGATATATTATTATCTATACATGCTAGAATTTAGAAATATTATTCAAATCATCATCAATGTTTTATATAAGATATTTTTCTATTCCATAATATTATAGGAAACATTTTAGAATTGCGGTGTAAGAAAAACTAACACTATAAATAATTTTACAGAGAAACAAAGGAATATTTTCTTCATCATTGTGGCTTGTCGCATACTTGCTGTGGTGTTCCATTCTACAAAGCCTAAATAATTATAACAAGGATAAGAATGTGGAGATTTCCATTGTTTACAAATAATAAGCCTCCCCTCAAATCTGAAATAAGATCATCTGTTTCTGATTCAAGCATGAAAGAATGTCTCTCTAGCACGCCGGTCAATGTGGCACTCAGACAAATTTCTAAAGCTACCTTTTATCTTACGTATCTCTCTTCCATGAATGAACTATGTTTATTTTATCTGTAAGCGATTTTTTTTTTTAAATTAAGTTAAGTTAGCTGAGCATTTCGCGAATAATTCATTCGAATATCAAGAGGGTGTAAATGAATGATTTTACTCAATGGTAAAATCTGATTACTATTCGATAACTGCTAGTGTAGGTTATCTTTATTTTTTGGGGTACCAAAAAATTTTCCGCTACCCGTCCCCCCCTAGTGAGCCTTATTTAGTAACTTAATACCAAACAGTATGTAACATGGAGTATATATACTGGAATGATAAGCAATGTTCATTTTATGCAGCAGCTATGAAAGTGATGTCTAAATCGCATGCATCAAAAAATGTTTAATGTAAACATTAAATAGTACTATTATTTAATTAATCAAATTAAATTGTGAAATACATGTTTATATATTAAACTACAAACTACATAGAAGTCTAAGATAAATATATTTTAATTATAATGTACAATCTTCTTTATGCCTTTTAAAATAATTTTAATGTCAAATGGTTGTTACATGTAGAGTTCTCCCCCACATTCAGCCCTCTATGCAAAGTGAACCTAATGAGTGTTTACGGATTTCTAATTTTAATCTGTAAAAGAATATTGTTGCTAAAATAATTAATACACAAACAAAAACGATTTCTATTTATCTGCTGCCTGTATCCATCTTAGCATATTATGTGAGGAGCGCTATTTCATTTTCTTCAATATTCCGTGAATGCCCCGCTCAGATTCCTTAAGGTGGCTTTCGAACGCTTGGAGACTCGCTAATATTGAATCCCTCCAGTGAGGCCGGCCGGGCGTTCTATTTCTTCACGTTCCCTACTTCATTTTCTCTTTCCTTCCTCTTCCCTTTCCAATCATTGAAAACCTCTCATACGTGTACTCTCCTTATTCATAAAGCTTCTTCCCAGGCTATACATATTTTATTGTATTGATAGAAAGAAGTATATATTAGGGATATAAGTTTTTTTTTTTTAAGCAGTATATTACTCTTAATTTTTTTCAAATATAACTTCAGAAATGATTTTCATCACGATATACAATTCTGAAAATCGTTTCAAATAAAAGTTTTTTCCCATGGTTTTACAGCCAAGGCAAGACTATTCCAAAACAAATTACTAATCGTTCAGTTGATTTCATTTTATCATTAAGAATAATTGAGGGGGTCTGCAGCAGTATGGGGGAAGCTCCATTCTACATAATTTTGGAAAATGAAAATTATGACATAACTTTGAAAAAACTTCTTTTTTTTTTAGATCCAGTTATTGAGATGAATCTTTATTTCCTTCTGAAATAAATACATTAGTATTAAGAAATCACACTGTCACCTATTGCACTTCACACATTATAACTCGATATCTAGCTTTCAATAACTTTATACTTACTTGAGGGAAATATTGGCTATGCGTCTTTCAGATTTATATAATTATAGCCAAATAAATATTACCTCAGTTCATTACTTATGGCATTTCTAATGAAATCAGTACTTTTAATTTTTTGGAAAAATATGTCTTTTTTTTTAAGAACTAAAACTCAGAACTATGTCTACTAAGCGTATTGTTTGAGTGAGGTCTCAAATCGTAACAAATTAAATCTAATTTAAAAATTATAGCTAACCATGACTTTGTCTGTCAAAAACATATTTTAAAAGTTATTGATTAAAAATAATACCGATTGTATTTTTTGCACAGAACTTTAGAAATAGCATATTTTGATTTTAATTATTAGCTAATAAACAACATGTAATAAAAAATGGGAATTATTTGACCTTTTGCACGGTTGGATGTATAGAAGCAAGTTATCAAAATACCAGGTACTTTTAGATTTTATTTACGTATGTGTGTGACAACATTCTTCCCTTCAAATTTTGGTTCAAATCATTTTCTTTAATTAATCTCTTCATTACATAATAACAGAAACATATTGATTAATTTTTATCATAGATTGTCACGAAACCCGAATTATTTAGACATGAATGAACTGAATTCTATAGTTTAGAGCTATTTTCAATAAAACGGGAATCATATTAAAATTATGGTAGGTTTAAAGAAAAACCAATGAATTAGGAAGAAATATTAAATTTAATTCTTTCAGAAGACATTATTGGTTTTCGAAAATATAAAAATTTAAAAACAACAGAATAAAATTTTAAAATCAGTAAACACTGAAGATAACAAATAGATTATATATGTTATATTTATCAACAAAATTCATGCCTGTCTTTATCAAAGGTATAAATTATACATTTTTTTTAGTTTATAGGATTTACAAAGTATATTATAGTTTACATAGTTCATAGGATTTATTATGTATAATTTAGTTTATAGGATTTAATAAATTTACTTGTATAAGTTATAAAAATTATAAATAAAATTAGTTCTTAAAAATTTATAATTAATAATAACTTTTAATAATAATATGACTTTTAAAATATAAATTATATTAATATTCATAATCAGAAAATGTGAAATCCTTAAATTTCATTATTAATTTTAAGTTACTAACTTGTTTTTGTTTTTTTTATGTTCATGTAGTCATTTTTTCCGAATTAATTTTAATATAATAACAAAAATTCTTGCTGAAACAATAAACGATATAGGTATATTATTATTATATTACAGCAGTTTTTAAATAACCTGATATCATATTTAAAAAAACTAAGTCGGACAAATTTAAGTTTCATTCTTAAATTAAAAATTACGCTGAAAATCCTAATGGACATTGTTAACTAGTTGAAGGGCTTTTCAAAGTAGAGTAAGTTTTGTAATCTTGTTAAAGATTAGACTTGAAGATTGACCAATCTAAGTTTAATAAGTTGGTGATGAGATAAAGTTCAATCTCGATTACTCCATCTCTTTCTGTGGGGTTCAGACTGGCAGTTCCTGAGTTCCGCTTATCTTACAAATTATTCTGTATTAAATGCGTATATTTATACATGTATTTAAATTAATCCATAATTACATAAAACATGGATACAATCAGTCAGAATAACGCTGAAATTACAATATTTTAGCCATTTTTTTTTTCTCAATTCAAAACGGGGATTATAAAATAAATAATAATGAATAAGATATATTAAAAACGATTAATACAAATTTATCCTGGTTATTCAAGTTAATTTAACTGGTGTTGATACATGAATGGTATTTTGAGTGAACCATGATATAATAACGCATATAAGATGGATTGTATGAATTGATATTCCACTGATGTGACTTCCAAATAGTTTTCCTCCATTTACAAATACATACATATTGGTAAAATTTTTGAAATGACTGGAAATATATTTCACGCAATCCAACTCTGAACATTATATAATCATTAGATTAATTTTTATTAATATATTCTTGTTTGAGAGTGGTTTAGTTTATTTAAAAACAAATTTGATCCTTTTTTTCTCAACTTCATTCTTTTCAAAACCTTCCAACGTTTCGACCCTCAGGTCATTTTCAAGGATACCTTAATTTTGATGTCATTTTCTTTTTTAAAAATTTTAAAAATGCCGGCTAATTGCCTTTTTCCCATCTATAACTTCTTCTATATAATTCTTTCTTAAATTTAAAACTTTTACAAACCACTTCTCTTCTTTCTTTCATTTACATTTGCAAACCTTAAAACAGAACCTGCCTTCAACAGGTTAGGACTCCTTCTAGTCCTAATTTTACAGTCCTTTTTTATCGATATTTCGATCTAACTTCTAATTAGTAATCTCGCATAGTAGCGGTTTATTAAAACAAAAAACGTTCATACACATACTATGCAACAATCTTCTTGTGTTTTTGAACAAGCTATGTCTATAAACTACAAGCTTTGCAAGTAACGTATGTGTCTCAGGGAAAAATTTAAAGATAAAAGTTATTTAATTAAAGAGAAAAAAAGGTAATATTTTATATTTAACAGGACTATAATTATCTTAAATTACGACAATATAGTAATTTTATTATTATTTACTATTCCTTCTGCTGTTAAAATTAGTATAAATTTAACTCCTATTTTAATTGTTAATAAAACTTTAAAAATTTATTATTGTGTTTATTGAATATTTAATTACGCGAACTTATGTGTATATTTTATTGACTGAAATGACATTTCTTATTAGTTAATAGCTTACCTTTTATTAGGTAAACCTTACGATTATTAGATTATATTTACTTTGACAGTATTTAATTATCGATACGTTAAAAAAATTAGGAGATTAAATTCATACAAAGTTTTAGATTTAGCATGAAAATAAATACATCGTAGACTAAAAAGTGAATTAAAGGTATGAAGTTAATGCTAATTTTAAAATTACTTATTATACTAAAACAATATAATAGCTAGCTGACCTGGCAATGCTTCGCTATTCCTATATTTGAGGATGCATATAGAATTAATGAGCACAATATGATTTGATATCATAATTCAAGGAATTATAAGAATGAAACAGATAAATATCTTATGTTTAAAAAACTAAATCCACTCGATAGAGATACATAGGAATCCTGTTTCCTACATACATATTGTGAGATTAATATTTAAAACCCATATTTGCCCTTATTTTTGTTAATATAATATAGATTTATAGAATGAGTTTTCTGAACCTCGAGAAACTCTGAAATAGGAATTTTCGAAAAAAACGGATAGTAAAATTTCAAATGAAAATTGGTATTTGGTAGTTTGAGACGACACTAAAAACGAATATGAAATGCTGTTTTCAAAAAAAATAAAATTACACCGAGCCACATTATATTTTCATAATTTTTGTAAACATAATATAACTTAATAGAATCAATAAATACTTTTTTCTTATTCATCGGAAAGAGACAAACCGATTGTTGTACAATAACAGTTAAAAAAGATTATTCTTTCTTACCTACAAACGAAAAACGCTCAATTTTGTCCATAACTTTTTCTATACTAAAGAATTCGGAGATTTCATTACCTTAAAACCTTTCTATAACGAAAGGGAACATTTTGAAAAAAACTATACGTGAATCGGTCCAGTAATTCAAAAGCTTATTGTTGACAAAGATTCGACTATTCCCTTTCATATATATAGATTAATCATGTTCAGCACAAGCTTAATTCAACTCTAAAGTTTTCGTGGTAATTACTAAATTTATAAAAAAAACTTCGAAACCTTTAAACATTTTATATTTGGCCTATAACTAGAACAACTTCGAATAATTGAGTATTTATTAAGTAATTTCTATTCAAATTAGAAATGAGTGATTAATTTTCGAAACGGTTTATAAAGCTCTGTCAGCTTCATAAAGCTTATAAAGAGCGGTCAGCCAACTAAACTGAATTCTACATGGCCACTCTGAGCCGATTCGGAAGTGAAATTTAAATTATGTGCTTGTATCTAAAGCTTGAGTAGCTAATTCCAAAGAGATTAACATCCTTAAAAAGTATTGTTTTAAAAGCACCCCCTAACTAGGTTTATTTACGAGCATTTAACATTTATGCAATTATCATTAAAATAATCTTCTAAATAATACAAATAGGTGAATAATAAAAAATCTCGTTATTCATCTATTCAGAATCGTTAATACTATCAAATCACATAAATTGAGTTGGGGGAAAATCATGATGTAGTGAATATTCCAGATAGAGCGGACTAAACAACTAGTCCAGGCAGGCGGAAACTATTTTTACCTCAGAGCAGTTCTCCTTTCTTGTTTGTTGCTATTTTAGTGTTTGACCTCGTCCAGACTCTAGTTACATCAGATCATTGTCCATTAGAAATGATAATTAAATTAATATGCAATAATCACAATAAAAAATACAAATATACATATACATGCATGTATACATACATAGGTAATTCTTTTTCCTTGTTTAATTTTTGAGGTAAAAAATTATCTCCATCTAGGAGTCAAAATTATATTTAATGCAAAAAATGTACATAAATATTTACTTTTGATGACTGTTTAGGTAATAAACAGGTAATAGGTTATGTTAGGTAATACTAATATATATATATATATATATATATATATAT
>NW_027104890.1:1748586-1751800 GCF_000696795.3 Halyomorpha halys | reverse complement strand
ATAAAACAATATATAAAAAACAACGAAATTAAATAAATAAGAATATATTTATTAATGTTCTATATCACTAAGACACCCAAATAGCAATGGATATTGAATTTATATGAAATTCGGAGATTATTTTTGCCTCAATTTTAAACAAATTATTACATTTTTCTCGAAATATCTCCATAAGATGTATTCACTCTTTTCCTCAGTAAACATAGTTTTATAATAATATTTATTTAAAGCTGATGATATTTTCCAATTAATAATTTTATATAATAAAACTCCTTATGATAACATTTACGTGTATGTATAATCAACAATAATGAGGTTATTATAACATATTAGATATTATATATATTCATATATTATATTAATATATCAGGTAATATAATATAATAATATATTGTTGATGAATATATATTATTTTAATATATTCATTAACAAGTTATTAAGTAAAAGTAAAAGAGTATTCTGAAAAATATTGAAGTTATATATTCTACCGGTAATAGAGAATAAAATCATCATAATTAATTAAGGCCTCAGGCTAAAGGAAATTAAAATTTTCACCAAAAAACATCTCATAAAATCGAACAAAAAAAAAAACTAAATTCTACTTGAATTTAAAATGTTTTAGAGAAATATTCCCGTTGTACTTAAACTTTGGGAACCAGGACCACCTAATAGGACCTCATTAATGACTTCATAAAGACAAACTTCTGAGTAAGCCAATATCCTGGCCATTCTTCCCTCTGTGTCTTAGAATGCTAATGAACAAAGTTCTTTCCCTTTATCAGTCTAATCCATCTCTTAATCTGTTTCGATTCCAATTCAAACCGAAAGTACCAAGTTTGGGGACATCTGTTCGAGGGTAAATGGCTCGATAAAGCCCTCAGCAATTTATTTAAATTTCTAATCAATGGCCTCTATTAATTCTTTTATAAAATTCACATTTTTTTCGAAAGAAGACAAGACTTTTAACAGTCACGGTTAATATTAAAATTAAGCAGGTCTTCCTGGGTCGAACCGATTCTGAGATCGCTGAAGGAAAATTAGAGTGTATGTTCTTTTGGATGCCTGTAAAATATTTGTTGAAATGTTTCAAATTTCTGTCGGATGACGTTAAGGTAATCTATAACTGAGATTCTACAAAGGTCTCCCAGATTTGATTGACGCCTATATTTTTCTGTCGAGTTTTATTAACTTAGAAATGGAATATAGTGGGGTCAATGTATTGGTAAATTAAGTTTTTTTTTTTTACAGTGAAGTCATAACTTCATCCAATTCCTCTCCAGTTCACTAAACTCTAAATTTTTTAATGTACAAAAAAAAATATTATCAATAAGGGATTCTCAGGAATATTATAATTTTAAATAGTTGATTTTCCCGAACAATTGCTTTGTAGTTTACATAGTTTTCCATTTTTCACTCAAATCATTAAAAAAAATCGTGAAAAATCTTTCACCGTATTAGGCGATGCACACCTTCATGACGCGACGGATCTGATAATTCGCCATGTAAAATCCAATTTTTCTACAAAAATACTTCATTGAAAATAGTTCTTCCCATTGGAAATTCCATAGTAATGCGAACTGGAAGTTGAGTGTTTGCGGCTTTAGCGCACTTGCTCAGCCTCCAATGGCTCATTACAAGTGATGCGGCGAGAGGGATGCGCTGGGATCTTTTGAGCTGTGCTTTACCCCTCACATGTGGGGGATAGAGTGGGCTCAGGTCGATTGTGTAAATATTGTATATATTACTTTATCATTATGTTATTTTATTTATTTATTTTTCATACAGATAGTTTGATTATGCTCATCTTGTTTATTCTTTTGTTTGTATATATTTTCAGAGAGTTGTTTTTTGTTTGTTTCTTTTTATTTATTTTGTTTTTTATTTTATTTATTTATTTTTCATACAGATAGTTTGATTATGCTCATCTTGTTTATTCTTTTGTTTGTATATATTTTCAGAGAGTTGTTTTTTGTTTGTTTCTTTTTATTTATTTTGTTTTTTATTTTATTTATTTATTTTTCATACAGATAGTTTGATTATGCTCATCTTGTTTATTCTTTTGTTTGTATATATTTTCAGAGAGTTGTTTTTTGTTTGTTTCTTTTTATTTATTTTGTTTTTTATTTTATTTATTTATTTTTAGTATGTATGAGAGCATTCATCACTATTACCTATTGCCCACAACTGTATGGCAGATTGTAATATCTATCAATAAATAAATCTATCAGATTGGAGAATAACTGGAATAAAATCGACTTCAATACAAAAAAAACTTCATTCATCATAATTAGGACCTGAAAAGCTTCATTTGAAAATTCTTAAAACTTTCCAAAAAAAAAAAAGAAGAAGAGGGAGTGTCAAACAAGTCCTTGTATCGGGCACCTTGTATATAAAATAATATATAAAGAGGATATATAACAATGTACATACTCAGTTTTCCTCTTAACTCAATCAACTAAGTGCTTACTTATAAACTAATTTATTTTTATTTAAAGGACGAGAGAAAATTGATAATAAGAATGTCTTCTACAAAGGGAGGAGTTATAACTTTTGTCACAAATATGTACTACTTATGATCATCAAGATGAATTACTTTCGATATCTGTACCACAAAAGCAATCTTTAAATCGGAATTAATGTTAGATGATAAACATACAAATATTCTGTTTATTGATTTAGATTAGACCTATCCATACCATTTTTTTAAAAATTTAATTCGTTTTATTTCAAGTAAGACGGATTACATAGGCCCTAGTTATAAGATACATTAGGAGCATTCGCACTATGTATCGGTTAAACTGTGTTCCGTAATAATGTAATCAGATATCAAGATAGGATTCGCTGTAATCGTGAAGTACCTTATTTCACAGCGCCGTTAATCTAGTTATCTTAGGTTCAAAAAGATGTTATTAGGAAAAAACATATATAAGATACATTTATTTTTTAAATATTATATATGTTTAAGTGGAGCTAATTCCATACCATGAGATAGGCCGTATGAGTTTAAGTTTTTTGTAGGACAGATACACTGATTTCACAAATACTTTATTGTATATTATATATAGAAGAAAACAACTACATCTTGTTTAGTATGGTAAGAAAAAATCCATTTTGAACTAAAACAAAAATTTCGTAATATGCCTAATATGTCTTTGATGAGCGAAAAGGGATAGTCACCACTAAGGACAATTAATTTATTTAGTTTTGCAATTTT
>NW_027104890.1:1746135-1748461 GCF_000696795.3 Halyomorpha halys | reverse complement strand
TAAATATTCATAAAATGAAAGAAGTGGTATGGAAACTACTATTAGTAAATTACGGAATCACAACATTATCTGATTACTGCAAAGATCTTTACTATTCGACACCTTGAATACGATGAGAGTTCTTGTAAATGTCTTTTCTCAGTTTTCGGATTTCTTTATTATCTTACCAAGTTTCGGTAAACCAATGAACCATACTCGTGTACCTTTCCTTCATACTACTCAACGGATTAGAGAAGGGAATAAATAGTCCGTCGTGAACGCACTTCGCACGTTCTATTTCTACGTAAAACCGAATCTATTAATCCTGCATCTTGATTTTTTGAACATACTTTGATGTGTTTTATTGTGCCATTTTAATAGAAAACTACAAAAAAAAAACATGCGTATCTTTAAAACATGCAGTGGAATAAGTTCGTTATCCGTATTCGTTAATAAATTTTCATGTCCTCTCAAAGGGAAAAACCTAGTGATACGCTAGACTTACGTTGTCCCCTCAAGCGAAAACAACCGAGTGAAAAGGGTTAAGATATTAAAAAAAAATTTAAATAGCTAAAAAATAAGCAACATAAGGCAGTACTTCCGTCAGAAATGTCAAGATCATTATTTGGAGTTCTTCTACCGAAATGAAAGCAGCCCTCGAGAAATTTTAAGTCGCATCGAGAAGAAAAAAACGTAAAAGAAGTTCTCTTCAGTTACCTAAAATTATAATATCTCACCAGAAACGACATAAGACTTTATAACTAGAATCATTACACAAAACCTACTCATCGTATTTTAACCTTAATGTGTAACACGGTTTATGAGTGGAATATCATTAGGACAGAATCTAACGATCTTTTGAATAATAGAATTGTGGAAAGACTGGGAGAAGAATGACGACGGTTTTGTTTAATGAGCCCCCGAGACAATGGGGCAACTTAAAAGCAGCTAATGAAGGAATAAAGAGTTGGCTGGGCTCTGGGCAACCTTCCCATCTCATGGCGGCAGATTAGAACAGATCCACCTTGTTTTTATTCTGTCATCAGCCAATTGTTCCCCTAATGGCATTACACCAGGGTATAAGTAGATCCCTCCTTTCATACCGAAATAGTCCGCCTCTTTAATAGACAAAATATTTCACTTAGAAAACGTCCTTGCCTTCGCAAATAAAATTCTAACAATGCCAATTCAGCGGTGGTTTTCAATTTTTTTGTAGAGAAAAATACATACAATTTATTAGTAAATGAAAGAGGCTGAATCAACTCATTTCAGAAAATTAATTGGATATTCTTAATGTATGAATGTAAAAAATAGCAACTGTATATGGAAATTTCACATTGCGGTTAACAATTATCAAAATGATTTCGCTAGAAGAATGAACTAAGTCCTACAACAAAAAAATATTTTCTTGATGGAAGACTGCTGATTGACCGTGTGTATCAATAAATGGAACGTGGTCCGGGTGCGGTCAAATTAAACTCAAATAGTAATATTATGTACTATTTTTATTTGAGCCAACGTTTCGCCCCACGTTGCAGGGCTTCGTCAGGGCTAAAAAAGATACAAACACTTAACATAAGTAAAAAAAAGTAAATGGAAAATTACAAGGGTATACAATGAAACGTAAAAATTAAATAAGAAAAATTAAAGGTTATAAACATTAAATGAAAACGGAAATAGTACCGGATAAAGAGAAGAAATGTTAAAGAAAGTACAAATTAAGAGATGAAAAGGGATAAGAATAAAATCAAGAAGAAAAAAAAGATAGAAAATAAACGAGACATAATTCATACCTGTTTTGACAGTAAAATAGAAATATTAACTTGTCTTCTCACGAAAAGTTTGATAATAGCAATTGGTAACTTTTATGCCCGAACTTTTTATAGTATACTGTTTTTATGGATGTAGGTCCATGTGAAGAGTTTATTATTACTACTTCGAAAAGTTGAAGTAAAAAAAATGTAGTCTTAAAAATGAACATATATTTTTTTAAAAAACATAAACATCTCATGAAAGGAAAATATACTATATCGTTTTAATCAGGCCAGTTTTACGATCGGGCCTCAAATGATTTAATTTATTTTTTATTTACAATTAAGCTTTTATGCCGTGAAAAACTTTAAGATATAAAATGACTTAGGAAGTGCGTTTCGTACTGTTCAACTAGTAATAATTAAACCGACCTAATTGTATCAATTCAACCGAAAGAATAGAATTAGTAGCTAGTTCATCTAGACAATAGAAGCAATTAAAGGAATCCAGCAGCTGCTGGTTTCAACTACACTAAAGGTATCATCCCCACAAATAGTACATACACATATACATATCTATTTATGTATACAGATTT
>NW_027104890.1:1739079-1746080 GCF_000696795.3 Halyomorpha halys | reverse complement strand
GTCATAATGATTACATTCTATATTTAACCATAAGTAAAAAAGACCATAACGGATCTGTTGAACCACCAACGAACGAACTAAATAGGAAGTTGACGAAGCTATCAGAAAAAGGAACTCCAACAAAGCATCTGGAAATGACAATGTCACCCAAACTGATTTCACTGGAAGGGAAAAAAGAATTTCTTAAAGAGATCTATTAAAAAGAAACTGGAAGAATGAAATCTTGTCAGAAAAATCTATTCTATATTTAAAGGAAAAAAAGCATAGCTTTATTGAAAAATCCCATTAATATTATGTATATGCAATTGTAGTACGGAATAAAACACCCAAACGTATAATTATGGAAGAGATAATGATTTGTAACTATCATGTTATGGATTGAAATGATTAATTTTTATAGTTAAATCAAACAAATAAAACAATCATGTTAATTGGTTAGTAGTAATAAAAATTAATTTAAAAAAATAAGTTATAAAATAAACAAAGTTGAAAGCTTTTCAAAAATTACTGTTGTTTTATTTTTCAAGTGTGCTTCCTTAACTACCGGAGTAACTCCAATTATCATTCACTTATTTCAAAAATATTAAAAATTAAAAAAAAATTAATTTTATAAAATTAATCCAACTAAGTACTATTAGTCAGAAGATTACCTAAATGAGTTATGAGTTTCACACGTTGAAGATCATATTGAAATTGGCAAGGTTCTTTAACCAAAACAGTTTTTCAGGTAGATGAGAGGATTTTTCTTTGATAAATTTTCTTCGAATTCAGGAAAATTCAACAAAGAAAATTTAAGAAGAAGAAAATAAATCATTCTTATAATTATAAATATTCAATTTATGCTTCTGTTACATTAATAAAATATTTAAATAATTACTTATGCGTTTTATTTCCCACGATTTTAATTGTAAATAATTTGTATTTCTAACTAACTGGATTTTCATACATTATATAATTATTACAATATTTCCAAAAATTGGTTTTATGTTCTTACATTACTTTTTACCATACCTATACTATACATTGGTATCCAATACTGCTTCTGTAACTTTTTTTTTGTTATTAACAACAAATATTCCGTATAGAAAAATAATTTAAGCCATATTGAGGTAAGAACCTGTTCAATTACAACATATGGAAAGATTCCTGCAAGACACTAAGTCAGTCCACTACTTAGCCAATACATAAACAAGTAAGTAGGGGTAATATTCTAAAAAATTTAGAAATGATTGATTTGCTCTACATTAGTAAGTTGAAGTTAGAAAATTAAAGGAAAACTAGCGAACTGACAAATAAGTAATATAACTGAAAGGAAGAATAGTATATCACATAAGTGAACCTAGTTCATACCTCAACAATAATGGTTAGCATTCAATTATTAATCGATATGAAGGGAATGTCGAAACGATTCTACTTGCGGTTCATATTGGGGTTCTTACAGTTCATCAATTGCTCAAGCTTCATTAATTGTTCATTCTTACATAAATCATCATACAGAGAATCATTGTAATGTAAATAATTTCTGTATGATGATTGAGAAGAAAAATTAGCAGTTATTTTGGTATAAACATAACGTATAGTCTAAATGCCAACTCGCTAAACATTATCTCAGTTTGTGATTTAAATTGTGATTTTCTGACTAGTGGGGTTTTTACCGACAACCCTTCATACAAGAACCGTTGAGACAAAAAGCGATGCAAGTCAGAACCAAAAAGATGGTGTGGAAGTTGTTCCACGAGCTGTTGAGCGTTCTATGTTAAAAGTAGACAGTCACGAATTTTAAGAACATTAGAAGTTAATTCTGTTACAGTAATTAATTAACTAATATTTTTTAAAAGGAAAATAGGCTGTGATGAGAACAGAACGACTTGCACCACTTTCGCACACTCAATAGCTCATAAAATATTATCCACTAGCAGATGATAAATAAGGAATTAAAATTTAATATAATTCAAAATAAAAATACCTCTATAAACTAAAATATTAAGGATATGTGGGATCAAATTTAAATAAAAACAGCAAATAAGGAATTTAGATTGGATCGAATGGTACGATCTCATGTCAGGGATTGTTCCCAGAATACTTGGAGGAGAGCCAGTCTCGCTCTTTCCGAGTTTGTTCTAGAAATAATTTTAAATAAACAGAGTTAGTTACCTTTAGCTAACGGATCGTTTTATGTAAATCATGGCGAACAACAATGGAACACAAACAGCGATGCAAAATACTCCTCACTGAATCTTATTTAAACGTTTAGTCCCAAAGGAACATGCATAAATTTAATTCAGAATTGTTCTACTCCGTGATACTTTGTTTTCATTTCTACCGCAGTATGGTTATTTTATTTTAAATTTTCAGGACGTTCTCTCGAATACATTATTACGATCGTCTGCTTTAATTATTGAATTCTCACCAAATCGCACAAAAAGTCGCATAAATATCAAGACAAACACATAACTAACGCTGACAAAGTCAAAAGCTTACACTCATATTGAAAAGTTGTTGCAATGGTGGGTGTCGTGAGTAGGAGGACAAGTGGACGTACTCGTAAATATTGAGCTACTATTTTCCTTTAGCCAAAAATACAAATAACTTTGTGTCCTTCGGACCAACAAAAAGCATTCAAACTTCATGAAATATGTCATGTATAAGTACGCCGTAATCCTGCAAAACATAAATCCAATACAAGTGAATTAGTGATCACCGTGTAATATTTTATTTTACATATAAGGTGTAATACTAAAAAATACATCTAAATTACAACAATACAATTTGATCAACGAGCAGTACAATAAAACTAACACTTGTATACTTTGTTAATAAATAACGTTACATAAATAGTTACATGTATGTCATAATTACATTCACAATATTATAATACAAATCCTCGTGCTTCTGCTGATCCCAGACAGCCCCGCGGATCTTGAGTGGTCAGTTCTTGAACCCTTTTCGAGTACGATTGATGCTACCTTCACACTTCATTTCTCTTGTAGCTTATCACTCCACCATATGTACAAAGCTGAAGATTTTATCATTTTAAATATATGGAAGATTAAAATTATTATTATAAAAAGGCTTGATACCAGTCATGATCAGACAACAAGCCAACAATCAATTTGAAAAAAATAATTTGATTAAAAAATATTTAATAAAATTTATAAATCAGTGTATTAAACTTTTAGACAAACATCTACGATTATTCCTTTATTTTGTCATCAGAATCATGTTTAAAATAGTTTTCCTTATTCTAGAGAATAAATGAGATATTGACAATGTCCAGTACTATAAAATAAAATTTTAAAATTTAATTGTTGTTATACTTTTATTGTGAATTTACAATTTATGATTTTCATATTTCTGTCTAGGCATGGGAACAGATTTGCATCTCTGAAGGAGCTGGTTCACTTCGAAAATTAAAAAAAAAATAAATGTTAAAAACAACAAAATTCAAAACTTATAATTATTCGGCTAGCCATTTGCCCTAGAATAATAATAATCAGTATTTCGCTCTAATTAAAATTAAATGTTTCTTTAAACTTGTATCTCATTTATGAATACATAAGTGGTCTTTAAAACACTGTTGTAACTTCTCTCCTCCCTCTAGAAAAAAATTTTAATAAAAATAAATGTATTAATTTCATAGATCTTTCTTGGAATTTCGACTATTTTTTAGAATGTAATACCTTTAATTTATCAAGTTAATAAATAATAATCATCAAAAAAGTAAAGTAATTACAGTGCTGTTCATAAGTTAATTAACAATATGTTATATAAATAAAATCCCTACAAATATTTGGGAAAAGCAGTTTTCATAAATTTATAAAAGGTTAAATTGTTACATAATTTTCACAACTAAATGTGGTTCAACGGTTTTTCCTGAACCTTTTTGATTAATATTATAAAAGCAAAATAAATTCCACTAAAAAAAATGAACAAACAGAATAAATTTATTCATAATAAGTAATAGATTATTTTAAACACAGTTATGATAATTAAATAAAAGAATAGTCATATTAACTTAAAAAGATGCAAGGATTCATTTTTTTTTTAAATTATTTACATTTCCATACAGATTCAATTGTGTTTTATCAAGTACTTTTAAAAACAATTATATATATTTTTTATACAAGATAAAGACTTTTAACAAAGGTACCATATCGTTAACAAAAATAAGCTAAAATACAGATTATTAGCATTAATTTAATAAAAACTAATAATTTTTATATATTACTTTTACTGCAATATAAAAGTGACGGGGATAGTTAAACCGAAGCAATCAGCAAATTAATGAAGTATCACAGAAATTTAATTTTTTTTTTTTTTTTTCGTAGAAAGTTTTTATTTATATTTTCCTATAGTTGATACAACCAAGGATATCAATAGAAGGATTGCTTAAAGTGAATCGAATGCTACCATACTACTACAGAAAGTTATTTTTTCAGACAATAGAGTCAGTCAAGGGAAGAAACGAATTAGCTGACATTAATAATATTTCATGAGATCCGACTCTCTAATTATAAACTACTTTTGGCCGACTAAATATGGCGCCTAGTGGCCACCTAACTATTTATACGTTATAAGAATTATTGGTTTCCACTCAGCCCAGCCTAATATAACTTCAGCTTTAGGCAAGATGTTGCCAACCAAAATAATAGCTGCAAAATTTAACAATGAATCTTATCAGCAACACACAGTACAAAAACATTGTATCAGTATTGTTAGGTACAAAATATAGTAGGTATGTCATAATTAAATAATGAAAATAAATTAACAATGGATATTCTTCAACTTAAAACTGCATTTAACCATTTCCCTTCAAGTAAAATAATTAAAAATAATAAGACTTTAGACTAGTTATTTTAAAGGATAATTAAAATAATTAATTAATAACGGCAATGAGAAATATGTAAAGGATAATTTCACTATTTATAGTGATAGCTGGTTTAATATTACTTGGTTTTAAAACCTATTAAGATAACATATTATAAATTGTCTTGATATGCTGTTGGAGTCTTATTTTTTAAGGCAACCTCACCACTGACAGTCCGAAAAATCAAAATTATGATGATGGGTTATTATGCTAATTAAATTCAAGAACTATTCTGTGGCTAAGGTTATTATTATTTTTTTTTTTTTTTTTTTGCGATTTTTCGTAGTCTTTTCACGCAATTCGTCAAAAACCGTAAACGATGTTAGCGGTTTACAATCAAAAGAGGTAAAAGAAGCATCCCATTCTGCTGAATATTCCAGAGTTAGGTGCGCTGGAGTAAAACTGTAGAAGGTTAGAAAATTAACAATAACCTCAAAAGATAAACCACTTTCAATGTTTATGATCCAATGAAAACTAAATCTACAACTAAATTCCAAACGTTGTCGAAGTTAGGGAAGGTAAACATGTATACTGACCAGAGGTGGCATAATGCTATCCTCCTTCAAACCAAAAAGGCCACGCCCACGTAACGAAGGTTTACGATAATATTAATAGAAATGTCCGCCATTGTAATATAAACTAAAACAGAAGGCAGCCAGTGATTGGTTCCTAATCTTTTCCTATTCCTTTGCCACGCCTCTGAAAAGCACATAAGACCCACCTATTAGGCTTCACTTTTTCTGCCTGCGTATCCCCTCCATTACACTCCAAGATACTTAGACACCTGCATCTAAAACGTAGTTCGCTGGTATATGTTATTTATGTATTAAATATAACTAAAAACTAATATTTTCAAATAGTTCACATTAATATAGAACCACAGCTATATTAACCTAAATAAACACAAAATAGTATATTGATGGTTCAGCATCAAGCAAGTCTGAATAATTTAAATATTTAGGAGACTATATGTGCATGTATGGACTATATGTAATAATGACAGCAACACCATAAATTAACAGAATAAACAAAATAAAACTCATAAAGTTATTTTAAATGGACAATAATAGAGCGCTTTGTCGAAGAAATAACCTGATTTTTTATTGAACAACTTAAAAAAATGAAATATATTTTATATATATGTTTCTAATGTTTTCAGAACAATTTAATAAGTTTTATTTATTAAACACTTAAATCTGATTATTTTCATATTCCAATTCTACTAGAATTTTCATTAAATTTAGTTATTGAATTTATAATCCATCATTCAATTATTATTTTGAACAAAGGATAAATCTTTGGTTCCCATTTTTTTTTTTATGTGTTTATTATGAAAAGTAGTAATTATTCAAAATAATGTTAATGTATGATCATACTTACTACATCTTCAGAAAAATTAAAACCGATTTATTTAGAAATACTTATGACGATATGCATACCAAAATATAAAACCGCGTTGACTACTAGTAAACGATGCACTCCTTATAATTAAACATAATGAGTAGTTTGAGTATAAGGCCAGTAGTTGCGCCAAAGGCCATTCTACTTGTGTATCATGAGTCAGACAGTGCAAAATTAGCTAAGTAATTAATTTTGTAATGAACGGGACTAAATATAAAATATTTATTTCCTCCCCTATGCAATATGTAGAATTTCTCTATGACTTTTATTCGTTTAATCAATGGATCTTGCAAGTGATATTTTTATCTTGAACAGTTAAATATGGGGACGATTTTCAAATGCTCGTTGGAGAAAACAAAGAGAGGTTTAAGGTCTAACGCTAACTCAATAAACGTTAGGGAGATTAGACCAAATGAGAGGATATAGAGGGATTCCCTTATTCAGAGGTAGATCTGTGTATAGGGCCCTAAAGAACTTGCTACTTATCCCACAGAATCTGCTCTCAGAGGACCAGGACCAAATTTATTCCCTGCATCAAGTTCCCCTCCGACCCGTCTACCTGCCTTCACAGCAAAGTACGAATGCTGGATATTGCCCTGGAAACAACTTCAAAGATCTAATTCAGTTTGATTAGGAATGCAATGCGAGTATAGTGAATAATTATTGGAGAAGTTTGTCGGGGGGGTGCGGTCAGCAAAGAACAACATAAATAAACAAAACCATATTTATTTAT
>NW_027104890.1:1722081-1738560 GCF_000696795.3 Halyomorpha halys | reverse complement strand
TAAAGAAGTATGAACATATTAGTTATTATTAATTTAAAATTTAAATATGGAAAGAAAATGAAAATTGAGAGGAAGAAAATATATGTAACAATAATAGATGATAAAGAGGCAAATTATAAGTAAGGTGTATAAAACTTATAACGCGGGAAGGAATAAGGATAAAAGTGGAGTAAATAAGGGGAAAGAATAAAATAAGATAAAAGTAAAATAAAGGGAAAGATTTAATATTTATAAAATAAAGATATAATTATTTATACTGAGTAAGCAGGTTGTTTTTGTTTTTATTTACTTCCTATATCCAACAGTATAATAACTATAACCTCTTACGGTATACATTTATAACAGCAAATACAAATTTATTGTACAAACGTAAGTAGGTTAAATGATTAATAAATTATGTAGATAAGTACATACGATAATTACCTACACATAAAGGTACAAGAATAATTTTTTTTTATTTCTAAGCTCATGGATGTAATGGATTGGGGAGTGACAAAAATGAAATCACTTATACTGCACTTTAAGCGGGTAATAAGGAAAGAGGCATTAAACGGCTGGAAATTGGAAAATTAGATTGAGTCTGCAGTCTAGTGACGGGGATCACCACACTTCATGATGTTAGTAGTCAGTGAGTTAAGTCTTCCTCAGTCGAGTCAGAGACTGTTTGTTTACCAGTTTTGTGGGCGTCCTCTTAAAGTTAATTTCTGGAAAAGTGGGATAATGCCTGATTGGAAGCACATCAAAAATAATTTGATGCTCCTCCGTGAGAAGAACTTTGTCACTGATGCTGCTCCATGTGTCGTATGTCAGTATTCACTATGTTTAAAGAAGAATTCTTTACAATACGTCTCAGAATACTGTTCTGAAACTGTTGGAGTTTCTTCGCTGTTGTGTGAGCTATGTTAGTATAGGGCACCTAAAGCAAGTATCTCAATCTGAGGCAAGAGTTGTAGAAATTTCTCAAGTGAGCTCTATCTCTTCTGGGCAGCTGTTTTAACACAATTGTTTGTCCGGAACGACAAAAATAGCCTTGAGCTGTTTCAGGGATACGGACATAAAATTGTTGCCGATGTTCTCTATCGGTAGTGCTGTCAGAAGACCTATCCTTTTGGTTTCATTTCGCGAACTTAATGGCCTAATCCTCTGCCTTCATAAGTATGTCGCGGTCGCAGAGTATAATCGAGCTTCTCTTTCCGGTTCTCGTCCTCAGTAGCTTGTATAATTGAAAACAAATTAATAATTTAAGAAGTGAATAAATTAAAATCTCATATTACAAATTTAAAATATTCGGAAAATGTTTTTTCCGTAATTTTATTTTATAATTATTATTGTTAAAGCCACCTCAAATCGACCATGTCTTTTTTGTTGGAAAGCTTTAAAATGAATGAATTTGTTGGAAAGCTTTAAAATGAACAAACGACAAACTGGTTCGGATTAAAACGTTTGGATTAAGATGAATACAAGTAAAAATAAAAAGGCTTCTCAGATGAAAATAAAATAGTTATATAAATTATGAAGATGGCAATAAACTAATTTACAAATAAACAAATAAATATATATATAAAACAAATACTAGTTGCTCCACTCCGATAGGTCCGAGGAAGAGTGCTGCCAAGATGTTTAGGTGGCTGCTCTTGTAGCTAAAGAACCACTGTAATGGACCACTGTAATGGTCCAAAGTTGGTGTAGTGGCTCATCGATAGTCCGAACATCCAAAAGTCGTATTAATGTATTAGGCGAGCCGACAAAATGAACGCAGACAACAGGGCTGGTTACACACGCTCATAGCCAATAATTTTCCGGAACTCATATTAAAGTCGAAACACAGAAAAGATCTGGTTTCGAACTGTAATGACGGTTAATTCACTAATAATCTACAAACTATTAAATTATAAGGGATGCTGAGACGCTACCATGGCCACTAATTAGCCGGAACTGCAATAAAAAAAAACTAAGATGGTCGGTCCGTTGCTAGGTGACGCCTTAGCAACAATTATCAGCCACTACCAACTGTCTCTATTACTCATTATAACACACAAATATAATTACATTTTTTCTTTTCAAATAACTAAATCCAATTAATTTAATATAAATAAAAATAAACTTTATTAAATTAAACACTAAGACTAACTAAATATTATTTACAAGGTAATTATATATTATGGCGTTATCAATTATTATTGTTTTAAAGTGATTAACCCATTTTGCTCAGGAAAAATCCAAGGATCTTGGGCTATCACTGTCAGGAGAAGAGCGCATAAAACTTTTATGAATAAAAACAAAACCAAAATAATAAAAAATTAGGAACTTTGTTACATTTTCATCAAAGCATATATTCAATAAATCTTATACCTATGTTAAAAAAAAAAGAAATGAAACCTCGAAATACTGGAAAGTGCTTGAAATCATACCTCAATGACAAGCGTATAGAAGAGTTTTTCAATTAACAATACAAACATATTGTTACTGTCTGTAAAGTAAAACATTTAAAAACAGCCCATTAATCTTCTGTTTCAAATATTCAAGTTTTAATAAAGGTGACGGTAGAACTATTGCATGGCTTATTCTTTTGTCTGGAATTCAGGAATACTATTCCATTTCAACAAGATTTTTTTTTTTAGGAAACTTTAAAGTATTCCAGTAGAAGGTGGTCTTAAATATTAAAACAAATCTAAATTAATACGTTTCAATAAAAACTGCTGCTAATTAATAAATAGAACTTTTCATATTTACAATACATTTTGAAATCCACGACCTTAGCTTTTTAATGTCACGATGAAAATGATTTCAGTAAATAGTTTGCAGGCCATATGTATTTATTAATTTAATATAAAATTGATAAAAAATGGACAAGTTTTATGTTAAAACTATTATCGTAAGTAATTATAAATTTTTCACAGGAATGATTTTATTATTTTTTTAATGGTTTTCTTGACAATTATGTTTTTACTAATTGGTTTTTAAATTATATAATTCTAATTTAATTATTTTATACCAATTTAATTTAATTATATTAATGGTTATGTCCTATTTAATGAACGGTCATATATTATTTTAATCTCTTTTCGCAAGAGGTATACTTTTTTAATTAAATATTAATATACTCATATCTTTTTATTTATTTCTAATGTCATTCTATTTTGTCTCCCATATATTAACTACCAACCATTAAAGAACTTTTCTACCGCATTTGAAAATTAGTAAGGGAGTACAGGATTGTAAAGAACCCAATATGCAAATAGGAGTTAATTATTTAGTTATATTAACCTTTCCACGTCTTTCACATTCCCAACCAAAAATATAGTTTAACAATTATTTTACATAACTTTAAGTTACTTAATCACATAGTTGACTGTTATTTTCTTATTTCATGGTTTCTATGTTTTAGAATTATTAATAAACTATTCCCCTAAATTATAAATTAATTTTATAATAAATTTCCAGCATATTTGAAAAATTGATCTTAAAAGTAGCATGATTTGTAATCACAGTGAACAGAGACTATATATTGAAATTCATCATTAGAAATAAATAAATAAAAAAAATGAAAAATGAATTTTTGTTAAAAGTTTAATAAATTATAGTTAAAATAAAAGGTGCTATATGAAATTATATAAAATGTTTTTAGATTTGAAGGTTTTCGTTTTATTTTAGTCAATTTCGTTAAAAGTCCTTCCATTCAATGTCTTTAAATGTTTTTGATGAAAGGAATATGGTCCGGGTGCGGTCAAGAAAAACTCAAATAGTAGAAATATACTAATTTAATGAGCCAACGTTTCGCCCCACGTTGCAGGGCTTCTTCAGGGCTATTTTGACGGCAGTCAAAACTAAAAAAAAAAAAAAAAAAAAAAAATGATTTTTTTTTTCATTTTAAATGTTTTTCTATCAACGTTGTTGGCTCAGATCAACCATCTGAAATAAATCATATTATTATAAAATAAATAATTTTTTTTTTAAATGCGTATTGCTTTTTAGTTCTTAATGGCTTTAAACTCAATAATAATAATTCTAAACATACAAATGAAAAAAACAGCAATGGCTCATCACAGCATACAAAAAAAAAAACACAGTTCTGATTATAAATATGCTATGATTTTGAAAAATGAAAAAATGACAACAAATAGAAGAATAAAGGAATATATTTACATAAAAATGCTTATTAAAAATACTTGCTGACAAAAACAAAGCTGATAAAAAATCATGAAAATGAATTATAATAAACAAATTACAGACACGATAGTCTCAAATTAAAAACAATTTCAAAAAATTAAATGAAAATTAAGAAAAAATTAAAATTATTGTATAAAAAAAGGAAAGACCCTGGACAATAGCATAACAACAGAAGTTGAGGGAAGGCTTGGAAGAGATTTAAGTTAGGGGTAAAAGTCCAGCCAGAGTGACATTAAAACTAAAATACTAGTGTACGTTATGAAATATTTAAATTTATAAGCACTACATTTGGACAAACGATTAACCTGTAATCCTCAAACAAGAATGAAAAGACAGGAAAAAGCACGTCGATTTCGACTATTAGAAGCACTTACTATACAAACGGTCTTAACTTCTAACACATTACAAAAGACTGATCTACATGACTGTAATAAGACCAATCTGGATTCAGTTGAGCTTTGGGGCTCCATTAAACCTTTGAAATCCTCTCGTATCCAATCTAGTACAATCCAAAATCCTTCGTAAAATCCTCAATGCTCCTTACTTTGTCACAAATAAAATCATACATAAAGACCTTAATGTCCCCTTTGTAACCGATCTAGCCCGAACCAGATATCACTCCATCCATTATAAACTCCCTAACCACTCAAACCCCCTAGTTTCTAACCTTGCATTCTCTCCATTCCTGACAATCCTCCGAGGCACCTGAAAAGAAGATGGCCTGCTATATAAAATGTGATTAGAGTGCTACCAGTGGGTAGTTTCTCTACAGGCCTGTAACACTCTATTTTAACTAAGATCAAATTTACTGAATGTATTATATAATATACAGTAGTAAATTTCAATAAAAATACTAAAAAAGAAATTATGAAGTATTCAGCTATAGACGTAAGTCAAAAGGACTGTGTTAGTTATGAATTAAAAAGCAACATGCTAAAAAAAAGAAGTTTATTTTATAAGATGGTGAATTATGGTATAATTACTTGTTTACTAAACAATATACCTACACGTTTAGATTCCTCCTCTAAATAGATGAGGCTATATTGTTTTTCGTTAAATAGGGACCGGGGGACTAGCTATCAATAGCAGAAAGGAGAATTAATTAAAGGTTTAAAAATGGAACGTGCATCTCCGAGAGGGTAAAGAGCTCCGGCTTTTGTCGAGTAAATTTCTCTTTTTACTTAGAATTCTTTGCAACCTCCCCCGCTGAGTTGTTCTTGGAGGGGACATCATCCTGATTAAAATGGCTTTTCATGGAATTATCGCTTCCCTTGGTAACATACCATTTTTTTAAAAATATCTCATTAAAGAAAATGCCATCCAGTAAAACCCCAAACAGGAACGAGATATTATAATCGGTGTATTTATAAGGGTATGATTGGACTACTTATATGGCCAACATTAGTAAACATTCGTAATTTTTTTTTTATTTAATGTAATTTACAAGTGTACAAAATAATACAATAAGTAAATATGTTTCATATACACTTAAAAATTTTGATAAGGAACCACCCATCGGTGGTACTTCAAACATTAATTTAAATTAGAAGGTCTCGTGGGCATCTTCTTTTCAGACCCCTCGGAGGATTATCAGGGATTGTTAAGGATGAAAGATTAAGAATAATTGGGTTAGGATGGTTAAGGAGATTGGAAGAAAAGACGCATATCTGTTTTGGGCCAATTCTGCAACGAATGGGATGTTAAGGTCTTTGTGAATGAGTTTATTTGTAACGTAATAAGGCGCATCAAGGATTTTACGTAGGATTTTGGATTGTAAGGATTGGATGCGGGAGGAATTTGATGGTTTGGTGGAGCCCCATTCGTAAATCTTAAAAAAAAATAACTTTTTCTTAATTTTTATAATTAAATAAAATTCTCAACAAAATATATTTGCCCTTTAAAATATTTTAATATAAAATTAAGCATGAAATAAAACTATTTTCTAAATATAAATGCTACGAATGATTTTCGTTTTTATTTCTTCTACATCCTTAGTTATAAAAACTATAATGACTAACCATCATAATTTTTGATATTACATTTTTATAGAGTCCCCTTAGCCTAGGAAGAGTTATTTATAAATGGCTTCGTTCTGTCATTGTCGGCCCCAGTTTAGTCCAGCTTACCCTCCCTAATCTACTCTTTTATTCTCATGATTAATCCCCTTTTTGCAGTTATTTATAATACTAAACCTGGAATAACATGCAACATAAATACACCAAAGAAATAGTTCAAGAAAAAATTGTTTGAACCTTAATAACTACTTATCGATTTTTAAGAATTATTTGACCCCAATTCTAACATCAAAAGGTGTTTTAACATTAATTATTCCGATCCAAGAATATAAGGTTTTTTCAGTAGCGAGGCAACTAAGATTGGTCACCGATCGCAACAGGTCACCAAACAGATCCATTCTTATTTCAATGACTTAAATACAATATAAAGTTATAATGAAGTTTTACGCAAAATACATAAAATTCCTATGATGTCATAATAATTAATTGTTTAGTAGCTTAATGTCATATTCATAATAGGATCCTCTTTTATATGTTCTTAAGATATTATTTTCAACAAAAAGTACCATCAGAGGAAGATAGACCGGATGGTGATCAATAAAGGTATCAAAATTGTAAAAGAATTTATTTATTGTTGACCAACGAAGGGGACAGAAACCCCTTTGCAGGGCTGTATGATGGTAGTAGTAGTAGTATAGTATAGTAGTAAGTATATAGTATATAGTAGTATAGTATAGTAGTAAAAGAATACTGTAAGTTGTCCTTTGTACTAAAATCAGACAGCCCTGACGAAGCCCTGCAAAGTGGGGCGAAACGTTGGTTAACAATAAATAGTTTTCTTTTACAATTTTGATACCTTTATTGACCGCCACCCGGACTATCTTCCTCCAATCCATCCGGTAAACTATCTTCTTTCAAAAAAGAACCATAATTAGAAAACAGATAAGAAGAAGAATATAGATCTTAGATTTTAAAGTGAACCTGTTTACACTCAAATAGGATGTCGTGCAGTGCATTTAGGCTTTCACCTAGAAATCTATTTCCAATGAATAGATTTCTAGATTTTATTTTTTATTGGATCTCTTATACCCAGAAGTAAAAGTAATAATTAATCATAAACTATGGTTTGATGCATTTAAAGAGCTTCAAATTAAGAACTAATGATTTTTTTACGTTAATGTTTTCCCATGCATTTAATATCAGTCAATTTGAATCTCGTTAAATAAAATTTAATTTTAAAATAGATATAATCACTATAAAGTGGTTTATAATAATCATATCCGTAAGATTAGCAGTTCTTATGAATAAACCGTTGTTTTGAATAAGACATTCAAGAATGAAAAACTCTATGGTGGAAAATATTAAATGTAAAGAGTTCTATCAGTGTTCAATTTGAAGCTCATTAAATACCTTGAAGCAGTTTATAATGATTCTTTTACTTAAAAAAATGTTGAAGAAAAATAAAATGGGTTTGGAAAAACTGTACTTGGGAATTATTGAAAATAAAGAACTGTATTAAGACTCAAATTGAATTTTTAATAGGCTATTAAAGTAGTTTATAACAATACTTCAGACATTTTTCAATATCTAGCGAGTTATTGATAATAAACCTAAAAGTATATGACGGCCATTTAGAAAAATCATAGGATTAGGAGTGGTAAACTTTTTACCATCGTCTTTTTTAAAGATTTTACATAAAAGTCTAATGACAGAAATTAATTTACAACCACTTTTAGGTAAAGTAAAATTTAAAGTTGTTAATTTCAGAATGCATCAAAACTAACTCTAGGCACTTTTATTATTCAGGGTGGCAACAATGATCATGTAAGTTTCGCATTATAAACTAGACAATGCAAAGGGAAACCGAGATTCGGTTTGCGTAGAAGCCTGTACACGGCTTAATCCGGCTAGTAAATGTTAATTCCTGGGATGGGAGCTATGAAAAAAATACTAGTGTCTGTAGAAAATGTTTAAAACCAGACTCCTGCCTTGGCATCTAAATTGCTCCAAAAACTGAGAAAGAGCACTGAACTGATCTGGAGTTCTTCCTGCCGTCTGTTAAGGATCACTTAGCCATCCCTGTCTTCCCTTTTCTCTTATTTGAATTCCACTTGTCTATAAGAGTGAGGTACATCATATAATTAAAATACCATATCTAAAATCAATTTTAGTTTAATAAAATTTTTGCGTTTAAATATAATGGATTAAAAAATTATCTGAATTTGTATTAAAATAACGCAAAGTATTTATCAGTTTTCATATTTTAAAACATAAAGTAATGTCAAAGATTAATTTACTTAATACATTAATGTAAATAAGATAACAATTTAATCTTACTTCCATAATGAAAAAATAAACCTATCAAGACTAAAATCTTTTAAGAAACTTGGATCCAAGGAAGTGCCGTTTCTTGACCAACGTTTACACGAGGAGTTAATGTTGGTCAGGTTGTCATATCACGTTCAACTGCCAAGTTCCACTCCAAACTAATTGGTATTCCCTTATAGAGGTCGCTTGTGCTCCAGGGGGGTTCCGGACACATAGTCGTTTCAAAAAAGAGAAAAATAAAGTTTTTACTAAAGGCGACTTGAAAATGAGACCGCGATTTGGGAATCGAATGATTTACTAAACGGATAATATTACAACTATTACTATTAGAAAATAGTTAGTTGGCCGTATGGGATGATTAAAGGAAGAAGGTCCGAGTGGTGGTCAATAAAGGTACAAAATAACAGAAAGTGCCTGCGTTTCGCCCCACTTTGCAGGGTTTCTTCTTAAACAATCTACCTTCAGAACCCAGCCCTGATGAAACCCTGCGAAGTAGGGCGAAGTGTTGGTTACAAACAAATGTTCTAAAACAATTTGTTTTTTCATACTGATTAGTAATATATACATGTATATTTTAAAAACAAAATTAATTTAAAAAATCGTATGTTCTGAAATTGTGCTTGAAATATATGAATCCAGTTTTACAAATCAGTTTATTTAATCAATTTTTTTTTTATAAAAAAGGGGCAATCCACAGCGAAGGTGACGTTTGCCTATGCACCTGACCTCTCGGAAACATTCCTAATATTGTCACATCTATACTAGAATATATAAACTGATTTAATAGCAATAATTGATATTGAGGAATATATATAAATAAAATAAAATTGAGAGATAAAAAGGACAGAAAAAAAAAATTTATTCCATAAAGTGAAATTAATTTGTGTGATAAAATGCCAAAAAATTAAACTATTTATATGTATTCGTACATATTTGTTTTCTGAAAGTATTTACATATTTCCGTAACGTGAATGATATTATCGTTTAACATGGTTGCCAAATGGTATGGTAATGCGATGTCTATCAAATCATCATGTGTTTAGCAGTTAGACAGCAGTGTAGACGTTACACTGTCTACATGTTGGTCTGGTCTTGATGTCCCTGATAGTAAGTATTATTGGGTTAGTCGAGTGTGTCCAATTCGTTGTCTGGTCAGTATTACTTCGTGTCGTGTGCAGCTTTTAGGTTGATGTCTTCTATGCATGTACTGTATTCTTAATTTGTTTTTGTTGTGTACCATACGTTGCCTGCCATTTATTTAATATTTGTATTTTCATGAGATTTAAACAGATTTTAAAGGATCGTTAACATTTATTGTGTACTAACGAATCCATGGGACCATCAATACAATTAATGTAATTGTAGTACAATTACAACTATTAATACTTGGTCAGGCCAATTACTTACTCTGAGGAATTATACTATTAAATTTCAATTACCTTTAACATTATTTCTTTTTTTTGTAAGTCCACTATCGACCTATTTGTACTTCTGAATAAACTTCCAAGCCAGGGAAGAACGAGAATGACAATGATCCGATTAGGGAACCACATGATGAACCCCGAGGGAGACACTGCCGAAAGGCTAATTGTTCAACCATGTAACTAATCGATGTGGTTAGTTTAGTATATTCCGCATTCTATTCCAACTAGAATGTGTAGTACAGAGAATATTCACAGTTACCAGCTTTTGACACAAGTCTTTTATCGAGTCAGATATCATTTTTTTTTTTTTGTTTTAGGGTTGTAATGTATTATAATAACTTAAAAACTCTATTCACTCCAGTAAAAACTTCCTGCTTGGGCTGAAACAATATTCGCAGCACACTTGTGGTGCTACCAAAATATTTCGGCAAAATTATCCTTAGAGTGGTTTAATGTGTAAGAAAAGAAAGAAAGAAAAGAAAACTACAAATTAAATGACCAAATACACTGTATACTTAGTATTTTAATTTTTTTTTTAAATATTTTTAAAAAATGGCACTCGCTTGAGGCCGCCTGGCATACGCTTGGGCTCGCGGCACAATCTAGAACATTGCCTTACTGACTCATTTTCACTGAATGAATCCAATTTCAATTCATCTTTTTTTCATAGACATTTGTACGTCATATGGTTTTTGAGATGCTTTTTCAACTACTGATGTTTTACCACGTTCTGTACAACATTTTTATGAAATGTTCCTTTTTAAAAAGCTATATCTCGTGAACTATTGAACGTAAATAACTCTATTAGGGCTTATATTTTAGCAAATTTACTCGACTTTAAATGGTGTTGTCTTAGATCGTCTATTGTTGTTGGTAGTTTAAAGATATAGAGCTCCGAATGAAAAATTATTTATTTTTAACGTTTTGAAACAGCCACCATTTTTTATTCCCCCTACCTATACTTGGCAGACTCATCAATTTTGACAAGTAACTATACATAGTTCTCATTAAAGTAATAAAAATTGGTATGAAAAAACAACTGCTTTTTTTCTCCTCTTGGGCCTTGTATTATAATACTTAACACTTTATACACAAGCCACTTCATTTGACACTATCTCCCACATCTATCGTTTCCTGCATCTCAGGTTTCACTAAAAATCCGCCTCTCTCCCCCTCCCAAAAAACCCGCTACTGGTTCTCTTTTTTGATAACTCTCGAAGCACTCAAGAAGCCAGGAAAACTTTAGTGTTCCTGACAACAATCCACCATAGAATACTAAAGTTATCTCAATTCTCATCACAATAGAAAAACACTCCACCTTCCGAAACACTTAAAAGATTTTGGAATATTAATGCATAAAATACTTGTTGACATATTAGTAGATCTAAAAATAAAATTCGCAACATCAATTCCACAGAGTTATTAAGAACTAGAGCAACAATTATACGCAACTAGTATATTTTCGGATGCCTCTCAAGCATTTGACATAGTCTAGTACAGGAGTCATCATCAATCAAACTCGAAGCCCATACTACTGTACACGGACTCCTTCCTGATCAGTTTGCAGAAGGGGCAACCATTGATGTATTATTTCATCCTCCAGTTCAATTATTTATTTATCCATTTTTAAACTGTTCATAAATAATCAACCGTATAATTACGTTCCAATTAAGTGGGATCTCTGCTTTATAAAAGTCTATGACAAATTTAATAAAAGTAAGGGAAGAAAAAAAGACTGAATTGAATATTATCTCGAGCGTTATATTAACTAAAGGATAAAGAGAAAAATACACAGAGGTAAATGTTTCACTAGAAAGCCATCGTTTTTGCCGAAGCATTCAAGTAGCCAGTAAACGTGAGTTGGGAACCCTGAATCACTGGAGCGGAGGATTAAGTCGGAAGGACCTACATAGAGCTGACTGAAATAGAACAATAGATCTTAAGAGGAAAAAAAAAAACTTTTTGTACCTTTGTAACAAAGGAGACGAAAGTCACTGACTTTTTATAGCCATTTGCTTTTTCTACTAATCTGTTACTTTCTTTACAGATCGCTTTGACAGGAGAGATATCTGTTCTAAAGGGAAAATAGAAGCGACCCGAGTTACCGTTACCATAGGGATATTTTATTTAAAATGGCGTATTAGTGGTAATTTTATTTTAACAATGACTTAATGTGTTTTGGCCGCTGCTCTCTGCCAACTATTTTCAGATTCTCTTGACCTATTTTCAATGAACTTCGTTAGTGGTCTGGGATTCATATTCTGCGTTTACATTTGTACAAACCGACTTCCGAAATCTAAACTTTAATCCCTTGCCAATCATTTGCCAGAAATAATTCTATTAATTACGATATTAATATAGAATGAATAATTACTATTCATAACGTTAATTATAGTTAGTTTAAGATGAATTACTGGTGCAGTCTTCATTGAATAATAGTACGTAATTGATCAGTAATAAGTATCTCAAGATATTTGCCGAAGCATATATTTTAACTTCACCATCTAGTTGACAATTTGTTCTAATACAGAGATATAACAGAAAAATACGAACTCTTACTGACCCCCTCCAATTCATACGTACATCCATTGAAAAAGTTGATTTTATCGACATTTTAAACTTCAATTTATTTATTTCTTATCCCTAAACGTATTATATTTTATGAAATTTAAAATTAAAATAGTTAAAAAGTTATTATAACTTATATTTAAAAGAACAGAATAAAAGAAAAATTATTAAAAGGTTGACAAATAAAAAGTAATATATAAAGTAAAATTAAAATTTTGAAACTTAAAAATTTCCATAAAAAAGGTTTATTTTTATTTTACAAAAATAAAAATTAATTTGTAGTTGAAAATATTTTCTACATAATACTAATTTTTAGGTATAGCATTTAAAAATGTTACTAATGGATTCTAATTTGTTTTCTCACTAACGGAAGAAATGATTTGACATTCTAGAAATAGAAAAAAAAAAACAGTTACTTTAATATGAAAACAGAACTAATATCATTACTCTTCAATAGAACGGGACCTTTCCCAATCTAAACTAACATAAAAATGACTGAAAATGTTATTAACTCCTCCTATTAATAACATTCCCTTATTAATAAATAAAATCAAATTTTTTAGAACATTGTTTTGGCTAAAAATACTAAAAATCAAAATTTTTATTTTTATTTTAGATTCTGGATATCGGTCATAATACCTAGTTCCCTATGTAAACATAGGCTAGAACTATATATAAAGAATTATTATAGAGAATAAATCATTGCTATTTATTTTATTATAATCACATTGTTATTTTCAATTCTCGATTACACTCAAGAGTGAAATATTATAGCAGCATAAAATACAACTCCGCTCGAATTATCTGGAGCGTACAAGTTAAGGGGTTAAAGAATATTCGATTAATAGAAAAAATTGAAAATCTATACTACAGAACTATGTACTATAGGAAAAGACGATGCGTAATGATGTCACCAGCAGCCAACCGTTATAATGCGGACTTATATTATTGGAATTTGTCTTTTATTTACATAGAAACATATTACGGATTGGAGTGGGAAAAGTATGAATCGTTATTTTTCTGTTATATAACAGACATATAATATAGAATATTAAAAGAGAGAAAAAAACGTGGTTATCCATTGAGTGATAAAGTTAGAATATACGGTTTGATAAATAAAAATTAAAAAAAGAAGGTAATTTTAACTAAATCTCTTGGATGACCATAATTTGAAGCAATTTAAAAAAAATTAGTTCATTGTGAGCAATATATTTTACAGCTTAATGTAAATATCTTTACAACGGAAAGATGCAATAAATATATATTCTGAAAATGTTGGCACCGTAATCGAGATCCATGAAGCAATGATGTGAACTTATACAAGAAGTACTAATCGCAGAAGTACTAATCGCAATGATCAGCCTCCATTGGTTCATTACCAGTAATGCGGTGAGAGGGCTGCGCTGGGATCTCGAAGGACCCCGTTCTACCCCTCATGCGTGGGGGATAGAGTGGGCTCGGTATCCTTAGATCGTATATTGTATATGATTTATTTTACTTAGTTTAATTATATTATTATTTTATTTTATTCATTTTTCTTCTTATATACATATAGCGATTTCATTTATTTTATTTATTATATATTTATTTACTTATTTTATTTATTTATTTTGTATGAAACTGTACAACTATCACTATTACCCATTGCCCAATTTTGTGGCAGATAGTAATATTATCAATACATAAAATTTTGCAATTTCTGCGTGTAGAATCACAAGAATCAGATTCCTTTCAGTAAATATTATTTAAACAAAAATATATTTACGTAATTTAGAAAACAAATCTGATAATTATTCATATCATTAAATAGGTCAATTTTACACTTAAAAAATCAGGTAGGTTGTAATAATAAGACACTTACTAATCATTTGGCAACCTGAGTGCAGTTCTTCGAATACAATACTTCAGTCGCTGCCGTTACATCACCTCATGAGTAACGGGCACATGCGACGGGTCTATACAAATAAAACTCGCTTATTTTAAGAGTGGCTTACAAGTATGTTTACTCTCTTAATTTATTTTCTCCAAGCAATAAAGTTATAATAGTCATTTTCAAAACCATGCAGCAAAGGCATTCTATTTTAATCAGAAAATGACTAATTTCTCTAATGTTTAATCTATTTCTAAATCATTCAGCTTACTTAAATGAGCTTTTTATCGGAACAAACTATGAACCAGTATAGTTTATTGTTGTTTAGAGGGATAGAAAAACAACCCAGTTATAACAAGTTCAGGAATCTTTTGAGTCGAATTTGATAAATAGGGTCGTGCATTATCGCATTCAAAAAATACTGTTTCTCGGTTCAGCAGGTCGCTTACATACGCACTAGCTATTTGCAATAGAGTTGAGCTTGATGAATTGATCAGTTAAATTCCAAATGGTAATGCCCGAGTAGTTTTAAAAAACAATAAAGTCACGTTCTGCTGCGGGCTAAGCTGATTGGAGGCGACTTAGCCACGGGCCAACGCAGCCAGCATTCAGGCAATAAATCCACATTTTATCACATGAGGCAATTCGAGAAATACCTTCAGGTCAAGTACCGTAATATGATAAATTTAAAATTTACTTTCTTTATTTTTAGCAAATCAATTTTAGATAATAGTAATTATATTAATCGTTGGACCTTTCAAAAGAAAAAAAAAATTAAATACATTTTTTTTTATCAGTTTTATCTAGTCTATGTAGAACTAGATCAACATGATTATTTAATTAACTGTGGTGCTGAGTTTTTGCTATGTGTCAAACTGAGTTTAGGTTCTCTATTATACCACGTTATGAGATACGATAACTGAAATAAAAATTTAAATAATTAAAGTTTTAAAACAAGAACTTAACATACAATCATAAATTTTTGATTAATGTTTAGAAACACGAACATTAAATAATCTTTTTTTTTTTTTTTTTTTTGAGGTTAATAACTTCCAGTTGAATGAAATTTGTATTAAATTATCATAGTATGGTACAACGTTTCGGGACCACTGTCCCATATTCATGTACTTTAAACCTCATAATTTTATATAGGAAATCATGTCACACTTTACACTGTTCTCTCTTTTCTACCATAACTTATTTGTACATCTTTAAAAAAAAAAATTTTTATGAATTGACTCACCAAACTTCCTAAAGAGAAAATCCAGATTTAAATAATCATTTTGATCTTGTTATGTATAGACTAGATAAAACTGACAATATAAGTTTTATTTAGTCTCTGTATACCTAAATTAAAATGATTATGTAATATTCGTGTTTCCATACTTTGTTATTCAGTTATCGTATCTGAAAATGTGGTACAATAAAAAACTTAAACTCAGTTTGCCACAGAGCAAAAATTCAGCACCACAGTTGAAGAGTGAATTTCGCAGGGTATAATCGGAACTGTTAGCCATTGAGGCAATTGACGCAATTCAAGTCCAGATTATCTCATTGAGTTAATTGGGAATAATTGATAATGAGTGGCCCGACAATACCACCACTTTAAAAAAAAATTAGACCCTGGGAAAGAGTTCAAAAAAGAGGGAAAAAAGTTTATTCTAAGATAGCATCAGAAGACGGTAAAAATATAAAAAAATATAAAATCCACCAACAGTTAAGATTTCAGAAAAAGAGAGTTCCTTTAAAAGAGACCCCCTTCAAAGAACTCCTTCAATAACTAAAATAAAATCTTGCTTCAAAACTATTTTCAGAATTTAATTACATACACATTCTAATAGTAATAATAATCAATCAACTAAACGCGTAAAAATTGTTTTTTATAATTACCGTTTCGTGAAGTTAAAATAACATTAGCAGTTACATGGTTAGAAATCTATGCCACACACAGGAACCAACCTGAAAAAGAAGAAAAGCTTATTAATCAAAATGGTCACATAAAAGATATTTAAACATTTGTTTATAACATAGAACAAGTTTACGTTGAGATTAATATTCATATTAATCATACTGGAAGATTATTGATTGACCGTGTGTGAAGATG
>NW_027104890.1:1705451-1718291 GCF_000696795.3 Halyomorpha halys | reverse complement strand
CTTTTTTACATTTTATACCCCTGTTATTTTGCACTTAGGTTTTTGTTTTCCTTTTGTAACTATGTGTTTGTATCTTTTTTAGCCCTGAAGAAGCCCTGCAACGTGGGGCGAAACGTTGGCTCATTAAATTAGTATATTTCTACTATTTGAGTTTTTCTTGACCGCACCCGGACCATATTCCTTTCATCATATTAATCATATATCATGAGAAATCCGTTTCTTGCACAGGAGCTAATGTTACTTTAATCAATCCTTACAAGTATACTGATGGGTGATATACTACATGGTTGGACCGATAGATGCAATTTAAACATACAGATGAGTGGGTAACAAGTGGGTTAAAAGAACTCTATTTAACTATTTCTTTAAAAATTGCTTTATCTTCATATACAAAGCTCTGTCCTACTGTTATACTGCTTAATTAGAGGTGATGTGACCACTGGAAAGGTCCAAGTTGTTTTCTAAGTCTAATCATGGTTAAAGAACCGCTAAAAGTTTTAATTCTAAAATAACATTAAACGTTCTTACTTTTTTATGTACAAGCGAAAGTAGCTCAGATTCATAATTTTGAATTTATTCTTGTATATTTAACTCTCGTTGAACAAAAGTTCAGTTTTAACAATTCAAACTCGTATTTGATAAACTTTAAATTACTTAGTGTTTTGCATTTACACATTCGATCAATCTCATAGTTTAAGATTGCATTTTTTTTTAAGTTACACAAGTATGTTATTATGATTACGATGGTCATTACTGAACATATTTTGTCAATATAAACTACAATACATATACGCAAAACGTTCATAATCTAAGCAACTATGACTTTTTTTCGGACTGTGGCAGATAACTATTTGTTCTGCTATGGGCGTGGATCGACCTTGCGGTCAGGTGACCCTCCTGGATCAAATCCTGTCACAATAAATTCAGGTTCCTCCTTTCATTGAAGGTACAGCCTGGTGATTGTGGTGTGATTCTGACCAAATCCTAGCACAACCGTTATTCTAGAAACAGGACTACCTTACAAAGTACTCAAAACAATATCTTTCATTAATAGTAGTGCTATCAAGTTTCATGTATCTATTGTAATTCAATGCCAATTTCGAAACTATTCTTTTTAATTTCGAACTTTTTAGAATCATACTGGACACCAAATAAATCGCCTTAGAATCCTAACAAATAATATTCTGTTGGATGCTCATAATATTTTAACTCCAATCGACTATCAGATATACTTCATAACTTCCTTAGTGTGTTACTTTTGATTTAATAATTTAATTTTCAACTATTTTGAACCTCTTTATTAATTCACTTTTAAACCTGACAAAATCTATTGTTGATTTAGAAAAATTCACTAGAAACAATCAGAGTACTAGACGTAAAAAGTTCACATTCGAGATGTTTCGAGAGAATACGAATCTCTTCCTTAGAAAAAGATTGACCAAGCTTTATTATTGCGCAGATTTAGTGAGTTATAGGCGAAAGACTCATGAACTTGTGACGGATTGAGAACCATCAATTCCACTCAGCAACACCCTTCATAGATAGGATGCGGTCTTGTATAATTCATTTGGCACATTGCTATGCCAGAGATAACTTCCTGCTCTCCTGTCTATGGTACCATACCTCAAGCACTGATCACAGCACTCATTCCGATCTAATATCCTCAGTCTGCTACGTGCTCCATATCTACACAGTGGGTTTGGATAATAAGCAAAGAGTCATGCAATATCAGCGTGTGTCAAGATTAAATTGAGATTTTATCTTTATATTTTAAAGAATTTGAATAATGTTTAGGAAGTTGAACTGACCAACCGTGAATAACCGGTGACGCATGAGAAAAATAAGTCCAAGTATTCAAAATTTTACTCTACACAATTTTTTAAGAGCCATATATTTCTTATCTTCAGTAAAATAAATAGAATTCGCAACAGAAAATACTGTCAATTGGACGAGTGTATAAAAACGAGGCATTAGGTTTGAAAATAGTTTAATTTTTGCAATTCCGTACCCGTTTCTAGCGCCAATTTTAACTCGCTTATTCAGGAAACCCTTCCTTGAACAAATTCAATTCAATCAAATATATAAGGCACTGCTCGCTCATGTGCTACTCTCTGTTGGCCGAGTTAAGCAACTGCCATACTTTGAAAATTAGAGGAAGAGATGATCCGCCATCTTCACTCTCAAAGGTTAAAAGAATTTTTCACATCTTAAACGTTTCATCAGCCGAATTGAGTATAAGAGACTAAAGATCTGCTGGTCCTCCGGGAGGGTGAGAGAAGGATGGGATAGCAAAATTAGTAACCGCAACATCACCTAACAATCATCTCACAAAAGCAGCAAGACGAAATGTAATCATTGTATATAATAACTTAACAGTTTAATTTATTAGTATAGAGTCCAACATATGTAGATATCAATAGTGTTTAAATATATTGTTTTCCCCAATGAACAGTCTACTCATTAAATATATTGGTTTACCTTAGAACCAGATTTATAATTACCAATAACTGCATAATTTGGCTTCACCCTAGACTGCAGTCATTGAACACGCTCCTGACTGCATCAGCGCCGGGTCGACTTACATTTCTGTGTAAGTTGACGGTCCCATCAATTAAAAATTTTCTCCCCACCGTGATTACAATAGGGTGGTGCGCTATAAACGCCCGTATGTCAGAAAAGACCAGGAAGGGATCATACAAAAAAAAATCTTCACCAGGGCTAAATTGGAGCATGATCCAAACATTGTAAAATATGTTTAGGCTACAAGAACATACTTAAAAAGTTATAAAACTGGATTTATTGAATGACACAATTCTTCCTTATTAAAACACAATAGTTTATTTCATATCATCAGCAACGGAAGGTAATTATTCTCCTAAAATGTATGACTAGTAATAAGTTTTTATTCATTAAATGACATTAATATTATTATATATTAGCAAGAATGACAATAAAGGAGAAAATTATATGTTATATATAGGTTTTTGTTATCAACAGCCTGAAGATGGGGGAAATCTCCCGAAACGTTGCTGATGATATGAAATAAATTATTCCGTTTTAATAAGGAAGAATTGTGTCATTCACTAAATCCAATTTAATTCCATAAGACTCTTCCAGTAAATGATCATTAAGTTTAAACAGTTATATAAAATATGATATAAGAAAAGAATGTAGTAAACTAAAAGAATATAAACATAAATGAATAATTTTTTTTTATTATTGTATTTATATTTCTTTAATATCGTATTTTACAATTTTGTATCTTGTTCTGCTTTAGCCCTGATGAAGTCCTGATGGGTGGAGCGATACGTGGGTTTCTAGCCAATTGTTTGTCAGCTATTTTTGTACCTTTCTTGACCGCCACCCGGGACCATCATCCTACAATTAATTACATTCTCCTTGCAGAAGCATAACAAAGTGTGAAGAAAGATTAATTACTAAAAGTTTAAGAGACTTAAAAAGGTTAGAGAACAAACGGTAATAATAATGTAAGAAACATTTCTTATCAACCTGGTTTTAGTTTATATTAATTCGATTTGAGCCTACTCAATACCCGGGACTTATTCTTGGTATGTCCAAAAACCCATTAAAAGATTATAGGTAATCCAAACTGAAAGAAGCAAGAGAAAACAACCGCTGATATTAGCGGTAATTGGACAGGGCCTCGGGAATGAGCGAATTCATTCAATGCTCACCGTAACCACTTCCAAACCGTAAGTTCATCAACCCTAGCCGGAGAATTAAGCGAAGAACGGTCCCCTGAACCTGGCCCAGCGCCTTCATAAATATACTCACTCATAAGATATGCAGTTAAGTGCGAGCCCACGGTCGCATAATGCATTCGGTGCAGGCCGGCTAATCGACTGTGGCTTTTCCGTCAGTATTTTACACACTACGGTGTATTGTTGTGCTACAGATAATAACTAAATAAATCAAATCAAAACTTACGGGATCCTAGGATCCTAACCCATTAATTCTTAATCTTTCATCTTTAACAATCCCTGATAATCCTCCGAGGCGTTTGAAAAGAAGATGGCCACGGGTCCTTCAAATTTAAATTAAAGTTTGAATTATCACTGATGGGTGGTTCCTTCCCAAGATTTTCAAGTGTATATGAAACATACAACATATTTACTTATTGTATTATTTTGTACAGTTGTAAATTACATTAAATAAATAAATAAAATTTAAAAAAACTTACCGAGATCGTACATTAAAAAAATAGATACATTTTTGCTAGACTAATATTCACTTATTAGCGAAACTTTTTTATATCCAATAAAAATAGCGTGATATATAGACATTACAATACTTGAAAAAGAAATTCTATCACTATTTAGAAAGATCATGACTTCATTTTCATCTCATACAGAATGATAAGTACGAGTTTACTTTATTAGACTGATGAGGTATGCAGGAATAGAAAAAATAATTATAAAAAAAATGTTAGTTTTCCTTTCGTACAAGGTTCCTTAATTAATACTGTATTAAAATTAACATAAGTTAATTTATAATTAAAACTTTCAATAAACAATGTTTTTTAATGGTCAAATGAATTATTTCATTTAGATTTTAAGTAAACATTTCTAAATTCCTTTAATGCACTTGTGTTTAGAAAAGTGAACAGAGAATCTTCATTGATCCATTCAAACGAGTTAAGTACATTTGGAAATAAATAAAATAAAAATGATTTTAGCCAAATTTTGGACCAAACGTAAAAATAATCACTTTTTAAGGATACTTTGTAGTAATGAAAATCAGACATTTCTTAAAAATTTAAGCAGATTTATAGAAAATTAATGATTATTCTAATAAAATGACATACCAATGAACAGATTTAGATCTTATCTGAAAGAATGAAGTTATTTCAGCATTTATTAATGAAGTAAAAAAAAATTATAGCGATGTGTCGAAAAAGCTTGATTATTTTAAATTCGTTATTAAAAAAATTATCAATATCAAATAGTTTATTCATACACATTCATTGTATACAAAAGTAATTCATAATTTAAAAGTACATAGGCTACATAGAAAAAGGTCAAATACGACAAAAAATATTTTAGTATCTTTTAATAAGGTGATTCAAAATGTATACTAATGAAAGAACGATCTTGATAATACTTATTAGACTGATCAGGATGCTTAAGCACTTCAGCTTAATTTATATATTCATTATTCTAAAAAAAAATTCCTGTGGGTTATAAAAACAAAAGGTGCTCGAAATTCGGAAATTAGGCAGATTAAACAATTTCCTCAGCTTAATTCTGAGTTAAGGGAACGTCAAATTTAAACATTATATTAAGGGACCTTTTAAAACAACGTTTTGACCAATCATTTTAATTCCTCCCCTGCCCATGGATCAGGAAGGAAAAGCAATATAAGTATGTATATTCCATTGAACTGACACCAGAAGTCCGATTCAGTAATTTATCTTAGAACTTTATTTTTAATTAAGCCAAGTAATTATGAGAGATAAACACTAAAAACAACATAATAAATATTCTTCGGTAATTGAAATTAAATTAAATTATAAAACTAAGAAAATCCACGATCTATGACCTACTATTATTTTTCACGCTGGAGGACAAAAATAACCTGCAGTAAGCACTAATTGGCATAAAATGCACCAATAAGCGAAATAAAACATTAGGAGTCACCAGGGCAGATTCGGGACAAGTATCAGGGCAAAAACAGATCATCGATAAATAGTTTACAGTTTCAATAGTCGATTCCGTTGTTGACCCTAATATTAGGGACAACAATATTTCTTAAGAATGTTTCTAGAATATCAAATTGCTGAATCTGATGCTCATATTCAAAATCTTCTTTAAAGGAAATCTGAAATTCCTCCAGATACGGAAGAAATAGAAACATTTATATACCACCGATTGGAGGAAGATATTCCGGGTGGTGGCCAATAAAGGTATCATAATAGTAAAAGAAAACTATTTGTTGTAAACCAACGTTTCGCCCCATTATTTTGATACCTTTATTGGCCGCCACACGGACTATCTTTCTCCAACCTCATCCAATATTTATAGATCACATAAACGGATTCAAGTACACTACACAGATGCTATGAATTGATAATATGGTCTTATAAAAGATATTTCGAAAACATAAAAGTATCCAAAATAACGATTTTGAGAAAAAATGTTTACTTTTTGCATGTTCTTAAGTTTTGTAAATGTTATCTTTAATTATAATTCAATAATTCAGCATTTCTTCTTAATTCATCTCAATACATTTACTATAATTTCCTTTTTTAATGCGGAGTTAGCAACAATCGACAGATGCCGATAACATATAATGTATGGTATCCAAAGTGATACAGCAATGTACTACCCAAAAAACTTCTCTCTCAATAATAAATAATTAATGTACTAAACGTAATACATAATAAAATAATTTATAACATTAGACTATTCGTTTTAACAATAATAGATTTACTTTCACTTACCTATATATGAAATAAAGTGCTATTTTAAAGATTTAAAGGTCCACTCCAAAGAACCAAATGCCATTTTGCGCGAGCGTAAGGATGTGTGTGTGTATGAGAGCAGCCAAGCTCAAAAACGATAATAATTATAATTATAGTAAAAATAATCATAAGAAAATAAAATTGCCTGTTTAGGTATAGTGGAATATTACGGTAACTTTTCAATGAAATTGACTTTTTCCGAAAGCGGCTCTTTTAAAAAGTTTGAGTTAACTATTATCAAAGTATTAGCACCGAGAATAAAAAATAAATCTCTGTTTTTAAATTTCAAGGATTTATTTCAACTGAAAGTGAAAATTGTGTGATACATGCTCCACTAGTCAGAAGCTGATATATATTATAATAATCATTATTTTTTAAACATTTTTCTGGACATTATTTTAACCTCGATTCAAATACTAAGAAGTCACGTTAAGAGTTTTCTGACGAAAAGTGATGGTCACAATTTGATGATTACAAATTTTACATCCTATTTTGTAAACCCTTTTAGAAGATTTTTCATGATGAATTAAGATTTTTTTTAACATTGTATAAAACAAAAATAACTAAAAAAGAAAATCTTTTATCGGTCTTTCTTCTATAAATTCCAGGAAGGTATTCAAGTTTAGAAAAAAAAAAATCATTATTTTATTTCGAGGTGTTGAAATTGAAATTCGTAATCATTACTCAAAAGAATATAAACTACAAATTTTTACTACTTTTACAAAATATTCCCTAAAAAATCCGTTCTGGGCCCGATCTTATGGATTCCATTGTATTGTCAGCGGAATACAATATGCTCATAGCGATATCCGAGGCGTAAAAAAATGTTTTATTCAACATTACAAAATGTATCGAATAATCTCTTTTTTCATTTTGTATAAGTCGATTTTTATTTTTATTTTTTAATGCAAAAGACGGTTTTCACTATATGGAAAAAAACCAAAACATATATTTTTTTAACAGCTATTTTTCATTTTATATTTGCGGTAAAAAACATTGAGATGTGCCTCAAATTCATGTTCAAAATAAGGGAGTGCAAGATATCAAATCTCACTCAAGACATTTAAGGTAAAATCACTTACTTACAACAGGACTATTGGATTTGTCTGGTATTTCGTCAGATTTAAATATTTGAATAATATTCCCGACATCGGGAAAGCAGGAGTGTAGATATAAACCATTCTTTTTCTAACTATTAATCAGTTCAAACAATAATTAACGAGAGGTGTTACATTCACATTTAAATTCATAAAACTATCCTAGATAATACTAGTATTTCTAAAATATAATTACGTTTTCTAGTAATCAAAAAAATTAACAAATTAAGCTGGGAAAATACTTAAACTTTAGAATTTATCAATAAGTGAACTTTTTTCATTTGTTTTAAAGATGAAAGATGTTTGCGAACGAAAGTGGTATCTTACAAACATATGAATCAGATGAAAATTAAATTTAATGGTTCTTTATTTCTATTATAGATCGTAAAATTCAATTTCTGACTTCTAAAAATTACAGCTTTAAGGTCTATAAAAATGAATTCGTATGTCGAAAATAGGGTAAAGTGGGAAGAAGAGTAATCAAGCAATAATCTATATTTTATTGAAAATGTCACATAACATGATCTAATGACCACATTATTTAATAATGATTTCAATTATTAGAATCGCCAGTCATATACAGACCTAACAGGCAGGGTAGGGCTGAAATGAATAAGTCACATAAAATGAGTTTTGAGGGGTCAGACAAGAAGCATACTCCCATAAAAGTTCAAGGTCGACCACACGGATTTGTTCCTGACGTAAGGGGACCTGTTTGGTTAAATCACTTGTAGCCATGTCCTATGCAAATTTGGAAAGAATTCCATGTAGTTTTTGTAGTACTGACGTATACTGAACGATGTACTACATACATATTAATCCTCTCTCGTACACCCTTCAGTTTTTAACCTGCATATATAGATATTGCGTTGTACATCCTAAAAATGTATTTTAATTATTCTTTTATATGGTGATTTAGACATGTAAACAAAACTTAACCATAAGGGGAAGTTTAATTCTCAATAGCAACTACACTACACTGGTCTGGGTACCAGAGTATAACAGAGTAATTGTTTCCATGTAACTTCGCGTGTAAGTATCTCAACTACTTGAAACCATGGAAGTTGAGAACAGAATCACAAGTTTCCCGCATTTAACACACACCATATTCCAACTGTGAGGGATAGGTTAGGCGTTAGGTGAACATAGAAGAATTGAATAATCGTTTTATCAACGGTTCACAGTAAAAAAGAATTAAAATAAAAATATTATTTTTCTTAAATATTGAAGAAATTCTTTTCTTCTATCATACTAACTGCGATTACTTCATGCAATGATTTTTTTTTTTTATTAAGGAAACCCATATGTACCACAATCTGTCACAGTGTCATTTATGCAAAACAAAGTTTTTGTTTTCTTTTTTACAAAAAAAAAACAAGAACATAAAAATTAACTATGGTAAAATAAAAGTGTTACTATTTGTTTTTGTATCCAATTAACTAATAATTGTTTCTTAAATTTTATTACTTAGATCAGATTTACTAAATGTATTATAATGTACAGTTGTAAATAGCAATAAATAAATATTAAAAAAAAGGAAAAAAAAATATTATAAGAAAATTGTAAAGATGAATTAAAACACTTCATAGGGAACATCTCCTGTTTCATTTACAAGGTCTTGCAGTTACAATTGGCCTCAGATAATATGTTTTTAATAAAATCTTAAAGGTTACTTATAATATTCTTCCACCAAATCAACCTTTAGTTTCTAAAGCTATCTCCATAAAATTAAGCGCCTCTTTTTTCATTTCAACTACTCAAAGCCGTGATTTTTAAAAGGATTCGACATGCAATACGAAATCGTCATCCAGAGTATGGGATTAAAACGTTCTAGGGACCTCTCTGAATAAGACCACTCTGCATAAACGAAATATTTTGCTTAAATAGGGGAAAAAATCATAAATAATACTCTTTATGTAATCTTAAACTGCTTACTGACCCTTCAGTAAAATTATTTCAGTCAGAAGTTCTAAATTCATCCTAGCTATCCTAGCATAACTATGTCCTACAACATAGTTTTATCTTGAAAAAAAACTAGTTGCCTCACTACTGTCATCACTCCAGCTTTAACCATTAAACCAGCAGCAGAAACTCTTAACTTATTGTAACGAAGCAAACGTTTAATTATCGTTTTAACTCCTCTATCCTAGTCTAACCGGATTTTACTTTATTTGACAGTAAAATAATACATCTACATCATCAAAAACCCAGGCTCCTTGAGAGGACCTGGTTACAATTTCCTTTGAAATATCACAATATCTCTCAGAATAATTAATGTTTTTTTATTTTTTCGTTTTAAAAAAAATATATTCGTTCATCATTACTATTTAATAGAATACAGCACTTAAAACCGGTTTAAACCTATTGTGTCATTATATCTTACCTCTGGCGACAAGCGAAATATAACTTGAATGAGTTTCGAAACGGATCGATATATGTTGTGGTTACAGCATAAATCTTTGCTGCACCCACTGCAAGATAGTGGAAGTAACGGTAACAATGCAGTACAGCCTATTTATATGCCCCGACCGCCATTACATAAAATTACTTTCAGAGCCAAAGAGGTCGATTGATATCTTAACATGAATCGCATTTCCGGAATATTTACTATAAAGGTTAAATAAACTATATATGGATCTGAGAATAATTCTTTAATTATTTTAGTTAAAATGAAAACTTTTACATACAATGTATATTATTATACATAAAATAAAAATTTTAAATATCTGTAAAACGATACTTGAATCTTATTGAATTTAAGAATATTCTATACATTGTAAAAGAACATAAGTGAAATTATAGGAAAATAGAGATTTTTTTCCAGGATTAAAAAGGCAAATACAGTTTACTACTAGATATGTAACATTGTAGTAGGAAAGAGAGAAGTAGGCAAAGATGTCAAACAGTCTTCAAGACAGTGTATCTACTCATACTTTTTTATGTAGCGGTGAGTTGGATATTAACTCTGTAAGGTTTCATTCCGTCAAAAACTGATAAAAATCACGGGATTAAGTAATTGAAACGAAAAAAGAGGTGTTTAATTCTATCAAAATAGCTTCAGGAAGTAAAGATTGTTTTGGTGGACGAATATGCCAAGAAACCTTCTATAATTTATTCAAAAACATATTATCTGAAGCCAACTGGCTTGCGAAACGAAAGAAACGCAACAGGAGAAGGAACCCTAATTCTTACTTAAATTCATCATTACAATTTTCTTTTTTTATAATAAAAATCTTTAAATAAAATTTAAGAAACAATTATTGGTTTATCAGTTTTCGAATATATAGGAACTTTTATTTTACCGTAATTCACTTTTAAGTTTGTTAGTTCCAGGTCTGCTATATAAACTTCGCCAATTCCTTCCTCATACATATTTCATTTTAATCCGCTCCTACCTCTCTGATAGAACCTTTAAAGTAAATCATAACCTAGACTACTCATCTCTCTTTTCTCAGTCCGCCGGTGTTCCTCAAGGTAGTATCTTAGGTCATATTCTTTATCCGGTTATATGGCTGACCAACCAACCCACACTATCTGTAAACAACGACCCTACTAATGCATCACAAACACTACAGACACATATAAAATTCATTCAAGAATGGTGTCAAAACTGGAGGATAAAAATAAATCCTGACAAATCACACCAGATCACCTTTACTCTCCGTCGTAAACCTCTACCCTCCTGTCCTACAGTAACCTTTCTAAATACTCCACTTACGCCTGTTGAACAGATTCGATCCTTAGGACTCCACCTTGACAAGAAGTTACTTTGAATCCACATACAAGACTGAAACAATCACAAACAGCTAGTAGATATCGATTGGTACAACACCTACGTGACAAACGCTCTAAACTTCCCATTCACTACAAAACATTATTATACACTAAGATTATCAGACCAATTTGGTCATAAGGAATTGAGCTCTGGGACTCTACCAAACCATCGAATTCCTCCCGCATCCAATCCTTACAATCCAGAGTCTTACGTAAAATCCTTGATGCTCCTTATTACGTTACAAATAAACTCATCCACAAAGGCCTTAACATCCCATTCGTTGCAGATTTGGCCCAAAACAGATATGCGTCTTTTCATTCCAAACTCCTTACCCATCCTAACCCATTAGTTCTTAATCTCTCATCCTTAACAATCCCTAATAATCTTCCGAGGCGTCTGAAAAGATGGGCCACGAGACTTTCTAATTTAAATTAATCTTGAAGTACCACCAATGGCTGGTTCCTTCCCAAGATTTTCAAGTGTAAATGAAACATTCCACACATTTACTTATTGTGTTTATTATTTTGTACAGTTCTAAATTACATTAAATAAATAAATAAAAAAAAAGTTTGTTAGTAAAAATAAACAACGCTCTTGAAAAGACACTATTTATAACCGGCTATTTTTTTAAAAAATACTATTTATTTGTGTGTGGTAGACGTAGATATGGTTATTCTTAAAATTAAAAAAAAAATGCAGTTACAAACATACAACAATACGATTGACCTTACAAAATATTTTAGTGGCGACTAGTATTTATAATTATGAAAGAATTTAAAAACCAATTAAAAATTCTTAAGTTCATATTTTTTATAATAACTGTCATTAAGAAACTAAATATTATGGGGGTCAATTAATTTTAATCAGTTTAATTATTAAGTTATCTAATACAATTGGATTAATTAAATAATTAGCTCACTTAAACAGCAGTCAGTTCTAGCAATAAGCAACTGTAATCTTTTGAGCGTGATATTTTAGTATCAATCTTCCTGCCATGTTTCTTCAAGAGGAATACCTTGGCCCAGAAATGACCCTACCCTAAAAACTAAGACAGGAAAGATGACAAAAATTAATAGTAAATTATTTAGATAATTTTCAAATCTTCTGATTGAAAAAGAAATTAAAGATTCAGAATGAAGAAAATTTTAAAGTTAATTGAGTTAACGCTCATATATATTCAAACTGGGGCAGGAAGGATGGTTTATTCTACAGGATAACAACCTATTCTAGCCAGAGTGGAAAGGTCTAAATTTATTCCGTAGTTCCGCTGCGTAATAAATGGCAATGCTCCCAACCTAGGTCGGATTCGAACTGCTCGGTCACTAAGACCTCAAGGAAATATTGGATGTGAAACATTGACCTCAATCAAATATGAATTGATGAGAAAAACTAAATATACACATAGTGAACGAAACTCTTCATAATATACTTATTCATAAAAAAAAATACGGAATCATTTAAATATTTTTAAGCAATTATTAAAAAAT
>NW_027104890.1:1696309-1705401 GCF_000696795.3 Halyomorpha halys | reverse complement strand
TATATATATATATATAGTTACTTCAGAGGAAGATCTCTTGGTATTCAAGCCCTGTTGAACTATTTTAATAAGGATCAGACGTTTCTGTCACAAAAGATTATTTAGTTTTACATTCATACACCGAGTTTAATCCAAATCTTTAAAGGCACTTTTGAAAAAATTGATTATATAAAGTGACACTTCCAGTCAGGCGATCACAACGAAAAAGTTTCTGTAATATCCCAGACGAGTATCAGCTTTGAATATATAACTCCGAATTCCCGAAAAAAATAAAAATCGTTTATGAGCTAGCCCGTTCACACACAAGCCATTTAGCGACATTTGGTTATTTGGACTCAAGAGACTTTGATATTTTGCACCATCCCAAATTAAAAACTAATCATTTGTAGCTACTTTAATTTTAACAAAAATAAAATACAGTACTTAGTTAAAGATTTTTTTTATTTATTTATTTAATGTAATTTACAACTGTACAAAATAATAAAATAAGTAAATATGTTGTATGTTTCATATACACTTGAAAATCTTGGGAAGGGACCACCCATTGGTGGTACTTCAAACATTAATTTAAATTAGAAGGTTCCGTGGCCATCTTCTTTTCAGACGCTTCGGAGGATTATCAAGGATTGGTAAGGATGAAAGATTAAGAATTAATGGGTTAGGATGGTTCAGGAGTTTGGAATGAAAATACGTATATCTGTTTTGGGTCAATTCTGCAACGAATGGGATGTTAAGGTCTTTGTGAATAAGTTTATTTGTAACGTAATAAGGAGCATCAAGGATTTTACGTAAGATTTTGGATTGTAAGGATTGGGTGCGGGAGGAATTTGATGGTTTGGTAGAGCCCCAGAGCTCAATTCCATATGACCAAATTGGTCTGATTATCGTAGTGTATACCAATTTTTTGTAGTGAATGGGAAGTTTAGAGCGTTTGTCAAATAAGCAATCGGAATCAACGAGCAGTTTCTTGTCGTTTCAGTCGTGTGTGTTCCGACCTAATATTGCTACTATACTGCCGTACATTTTACAATATGGTATAGGGTAAAATCCAAGGTTTAAGGTTTATAAGCCAATAAACCCTAAATCTATTTTATTTTATCCATTTTTGTTTTGACTGCCGTCAAAATAGCCCTGAAGAAGCCCTGCAACATGGGGCGAAACGTTGGCTCATTAAAATAGTATATTTCTACTATTTGAGTTTTTTTGACCGCACCCGGACCATATTCCTTTCACCTATTTTATTTTATGTTTAACAAAAATATTAAACTAAAATTTAGTTAAGATTAATTTTTATTTAACATTTGTTAATAATTTTTATCAAGTAATCTTTTAAATATTTTTTTCAAATCAGTGATTCCATTAGTTTTAAAAATCAAAATCAAGGAAACCGCTATTGCCAAATATATTAAAAATTATAATAACGGTTTCGGAACCTTTTTCTAGGTATTTAGAGTATCAGATTGTGCTTTTATTGTGTATGCACAATAGAAGATGATTTTTTTCCTCAGCTACCGTTTTTAAAAGAAGCACATTGTGAATTTGTGGTGGTCTAGGAAGGGGGGCGGAAGGACTTGGACGATCATCCTGAATTCACTGTGATTCAAGATGAATGACAGAAGCACCGGAGGTCTCATTCAAACTTCTCCCTGAATGACAAGAGGAAGCAAAATATACCGTTAGCATGCAGATAAACCGCCTGCGCTATAAAAGTTCAACGGACACCATTATCCAGTGTTATGGGCAAGGGTTCCTCACCGTTTCAAAGGCCTTATCGTTTTTTATTCCCGACATATTTTTTAGCGGCTTGGGTCCCAATACCTACTCAGTGTGTAAAGTTGAAAAAAAGATTATGAATATTTCTACCATGAAAAGGTAGGTCAGCCAGTAAAAAAACATTGAGAATCACATTCAGTAGGTAAAACAAAAAAAATACCCTAGATGCTTACCGGCCAAGGAAGTCCTTGTGCTTACAAGGACAAGGAAAATACTTTTAATATTGAAGCTAAAAATAGATACACATTTTTCACAATCCTACTTAGTTATTCATATTTAAGAAAGCTTAAAACAAATTCATAAACACAAAAGCTTTAATTAATCTTAATAAAAAAAATAATCGTAAATAATGAATTTTATTATGTAAAGTGATTGTTTATGGTTTTATTTCGAAAAGTATAATGTTGTTCAAAATTATAATATCAGTATCTTCGTTCATATAGTCTATTCTTGTGTGAAACAATCCTAACAGCTAACAGTAGATTCACAAATAACGATTTCAAAGAGAACTACCGAAGCATGTATGACAAATAAAGAACTTCTTCTAAATACGAACCACTAAAATAGTTGGAAACGTTTGTATGAGTATAGGTAACGTTTTGGCCATCGGAGACCTTAGTTAACCGAGAGGAGTAACTTTCTCACCACCTTGTTATCTTCAACTTTGAAGTCCCCACGTATGCCTGCACTGCAGAAGAGGGTATGTTCTTGAGTACTTAGGAGTCAATCATAATAATTTATAAGTACTTTCTGAATACCTAGTGAAGGGAGCATAATAGTTTATTTTATACCTTGAATAATTTTAGATATATATATTCTAAACTTTAATCCAAGTTTTTAAAAATTTAAATTAGCTATATCTATATATTCCGATATAGTTATTGTTAGAGGTTTCGCTGTATATATATTTTACAATATAATTCATTTTTAAAATTTCTGTGTTTGTTGTACCACTTGGATTTTCAACACAACAAAATTTTAAATCAATATGAAGTACTGTAAATGTGAAATTTTTAAAGTTTAGAAAAAATAAAAAAAAATTGTTTTTTTCGCGCAAAACTTATTCTCAAAACATATTCAAATTCATCAAATTAAAAAAAAAAATTGTCGGTTCAATATCAAAATCATAAAACGCTATTAGAAAAAAAATATTGGAATCCGAAATTACGAAATTATATCGTAATGCTTATTCAACTTTTTATTATAATTATTAGTATATCTGAGCTTTTGAACAAATATTCAGAAAAAGATTAATAAACGAAGCAAGTGTATAACCAAATCAAACTTAAAATTCTAAATTTAAAGTTTACTTTGAACCGAAGGAAGCGTTAGTTCTGATTAAAAATTAAGTAGTGAGATTGATAATTAAAAACCTATTAAAAAAACTAACAACTGAATCTACTTTATCTTCGTAGGAAATAATTGTCCATTAAGAAAGACGTCAGAGACAGAACAGGGTTCGGTGGAAGAAGCTTCGCTTTACACTTAGTTTTAATGAAATAACTTTAATTCAGACTGTACTTGTAAAGTACGAATACTTTCTAGAAGCTGAAAAAATAAATAAGCATTCCATAAAAATCAGTTAAGTCAGAACTCTATTAAAACCAAAACAAAAAGGAAATGCACAGTGCTAGAGGTTTGGTTAATTACTTTATTAACAAGAAAGTTAGATTGCTCTTCTATCATGCATTACTGTAGGTATACTGTCAGTATAAAAACATACATCGCAGAAGCAGATGGTCCCCAAAAATATAAAGGTTATTTTCCATGTCCCTATGTCTTACTGTTCTATGGAATAACTTAGCTAACTTATTTATTCCATAATGGATTTTTGTATCGTACCTTAGAGTTATGCTAATCAGCACAACGCTAATATCTTTTTAATGACACAGTATGGGAAAAATATTTAAAAATTATTCTGCCAGGAATCCAGTCCCCAGTGTTCCTGTGAATAAAAATCGTCAAAATGAGATGAAACTTTCAGTTCATATTGATAAATATTATTGTTGACCGTCAATCATCTTAGCAGCCTAGTAACTGTAACGGCGAAGGCTCGATTGCGGTCTTGCATTGGCTTTGATTTCGTGGTGGAACTACGAAAGGAAAACGCGACCCTCCCCTACAAGTCAGAATGGACTGGAAACCAATATGATCACATCTCCTCTTTCTCTCTCCGTATGCCAGATACAACCAACAGGTAGGGAGTAAACAAACAAACAAGATATTTAGACTAGAGAAATACCTCACATTGTGTTCTTCCATCAACATCTTCAATAAAAGATCTTCTCACAGAACTGCTAAGTTACGATTATTAACTACTTTTATTATTTAATCTAAGGTTCGAGGGCTATAGATTTTACATATCAATAATCCAACAACTATAGATTATCAGTTCTACTAAGCAGTCTGATAAAACAGAATGCAAACCCTTTACAGTGGTCATACCATATTTTTACTTGCACGTACACACATAGAGAGGCGACAAGAGGGAGGCCGAAAGTGGAGTAATATCGATGGCCATCGGCGGGAAGAAGAAAGTGAAACGACTGGCCTTGTCCTTGCCCGGGGATCGTCGACCCCGCCACCTGGTTCTGGCCTCTCCGTTCTTTATCCTTCATTAAATCCTCTACGCTCCGTCCGGGATTCATCCGTTTGCCGCCATTATTTGTTTCAATATCAATATCTTATTCATTCTTCCATAAATTATGCTATTGAATGTATTATTGGATTGATTTTTAAGAATTCCTCTACGAATTCAAGTAAAAAACTTAAAATTATCACTTATTTTGTCTTTTTCTACAGGAAACATATGCTGAATCTTTTATATTTATATAAAATACGTAAGTATCCAGTTACATGTGTGATTTCTTTCAAGATGAAAATTACACAAAAATATTCCGGAAAGAACCGATTGAAAACCACGGCGAACAAGATTAAAAACCAAACTCCTATTTAAAATATATCTAAAATTTTCCAAATCTTTTCCCATTGATGTTCAATACATAAATTAATTTATTTACGACTTTGTGTTTTATTTTATTCTAGCAATGTATCCTTAACACCCAGCTATACATATAGCATACCTCCTATATGTACGTACCAAATACCCACTAAAATCATTACAGGAGGGTATGAAAAAAATTTATTCTAATCTATCACATAATTTGTTCAATTTTCAGATTACCTCAACCATTTGAGGTTGGAGTAGGGTTTTCAGGTTTTTTAAATGAAAAGGCTCCATTGAAAAAACTATGAGGTTACATTTTTTGACGAAATTGAGATTTCATCAGCGTTTGTTGGTCAGAGATTAATAGCAAAACACAGAACGCAGAGGTAGGAAACAATTAATTTCACCTAAAAATTATGTTTGAAACACGTTGCTGAACAGAATAACGATTGGAAGAGTGCTGAAGGAATTCCAGCCTTTCCTCCTACTCACATAGTAACAACTAAAGCTTGTTAACAAGGTAGTCCTAGTGGTTTTGGATTCAACATGTGTTTCCAATAGTCTTAAAACAAGTATTATTTTCTGAATGTTTATGCACTAACATTTCTATGATTCTTTTTAGGATTTCAATAAATCATCGATGCTTATGTCTAATGGTTACAGTGTCTGACTCTGAAATCAATACGTTGCTTGATTGAAACACTTACCCATAGCTTATACCAGTTAAATAATTTTAATAAAATTAGATTTGTATGTCTTGTTAAAACTGCTGCGTTTACTGAATAGGAAACAGAAATGTCATTTCTGTATATAATCTACAGTAGTGGAACGAGCACTGAGTCTTGGCATACCCCTTTGGTGGTAGAACTAAAAGAGGAATGTTCTTACTCATATCGAATGAAAAAAAATCGGTCCGAAAAGAAGAATCAAGAATAATGCAATAACATTGTGTAAAGTATCGTTGAATGTTGTTATTCCAAATAGGAACGAGTGGTACAGTATGGGCTAATTTTGTTAACACTAAAAATCGTTTACATAATTTTGATGAAGATATTAGCTATGATAAATAATTAATAAGCTGATTAAAATTCAGGAAATACAAATAATAAATTTAAAGTATTATTTATATTGGAAGAAGATAGTTGACCGTATGAAGTATATTGGAGGAAGATAGCCCGGGTGGCAGTCAATAAAGGATTCAAAATATATTTATTGTGAAACAACGATAAACAGTTTTTTGTTACTATTTTAAAACCTTTATTTACCACCACCCGGAGGACTATCTTCCTCTAATTTAAAGTATTATTATAATTGATACATTTTAAAATAGTACTCCCCAATATGATAGTTACACCTGAAACAGTTTCAATGTTTAAAATGATGAAAGGTAAGGAAGGATATTAGGTAACAAATTAATAATAACAATAGACTTTACTGTCGAAGAACTACTAAGAAACGACAACAGGTAGTAATTATTAAGTAACAAATTCCAATATAGCAGAAAATATTCAAGAAAGGAAGTTTACATGTAGTAATCATTGGATGTTATATTGGATAAGACAAATCTTATCAGGTAGAACAATGTACAGTCCGATGAACGAAACGGTATACTGAATACCAAGTATAAGCCATAGCGAGTAAATCCAGCATTAGACTAAATGTATTTAAAAATGAACATAGTGAGAAGGTGTTAATTAAATTTTTACAATACCTGTGTTTTTATTATCTACTTCTAACAAAATCTATTGCATTTACTATAGATATATTATTTATTTTCCATAAATCCATTAAAATAATCTAAAGGAAGATAGTTATTGTTAAACCTTTAGTGGAGACTTGGCCCTGAAGTTATCACCTGGAGGCTGAGGGTTGTTTAACTTTGGAATCCTCAGTTCACTCTATTTTCCACCATTTTAATTTCTTTACCCCTCCACGAAGCCCTAAAAATTTCTCTCATACCTTCAACTATGTTTAATTTATAATACACGAAAGTAATTTTTAATCCAATATATTCTCAAAACCTTTATACGTTTAGTACTTATTTTTCAACGCCCCGCATCCTATGCCTAAAATTAATTCACATAAATTAATTATTAAATGCAGTATAATATAAATATATTAATTAATACCCATCCTGCAACTATTGAAATACAAATATGTATAGCAATATAATATTTATAACAAATTCTAATGGGATATAGACATAATATAAAAACATTAATGAGCAAACTACTGATGGAAAAACTTGGTATATAAGCTTGAAAAATAAATAAGTTTTAATGTGAAGAAAATGATCAGGTTGATGATGAAGTTACGGTCAAAAAAGAACAAATAGTTTTTAACTATGTCCGACGTTTCGCCCCACTGTGCAGGGCTTCATCAGGGCTATTCAAAGGGATAGATTGAACAGCCCTGACTGTTCTAAGCGCTTTTACTTGTTGAGTACTTTATCAATTTTGCCTAGTGAACTATGATAAAGTTCGATTGCATTAAATAACCCCATAATTCCATTAATTATTTATGCTAGTAATTAATGGATAGTTGATTAACACTTGGTTTCGGAGGTTTAGAAAACACCTAGAATTCAATCGATAGACTGTACTATGGGATGCAAACTGAAAATGTTAGCTCTATAAATTTTGACCTTATTTAAGTACTTTCCCAAGGAACATCTTACTACAGGTATTTCGGATCCCTCTTGTGCAGGGGCACCTCTTGAGATACTCATATGTTACATGCTCCTTTACGTTTTTCTAATCTCAGAGAGTTCCTAAGAAATTCCTAAAAGTAAAAGAAACGTTTATAAATTTAAAAAAAAAAAAAACCTTGTATATCCTATATCTTGGAACAGCATTGATTTCCTTTTGAATGTACTTATCATACATATAGCCCGAGTAAATATGATAAAATGCCAGAACAGAATTTAACTAATCATTATTTTAAGTTGAATAAAATAAACATAAAAAGAAGTATTCTTATGCATATTTTGATCATTCATAACATAAATCTGAGAATTTTTTTGGAATTTCTAGCGGATTTTTCTTTTCAAATTATATTATTCTTTCCGGTACCATAATTATCAAAAAGGGTCAAGTTTTTCATTTTAAAAATTACCCCTCGAAGTATTTAAACGACAGTTCAACTTTCGCCTTCGGTAATTAAACGCCAGACAACCTTGCTAAGAAACACTATAATAAGCTGTTCTGCTTTCGAAATTACTTGGTTAAACAAAAAGACGTCGAAAACGAATTGGAGAAGACGAGAGTTGCGTGATCTGAAGGCGAGAGGCGTGAGTATAGCCACACGAGGCAGTCGAGATAACGTCAGGCAATTCTGTGTCAGGAACAGTCTTATCATAGGAAGCATCGACTAAACTGTTACAAATAGCTCTTCAGAACTACCAAAATCAAGTAAAAAAATTTATATCATTAATTGATAATGAGTATAAGGCACTAACGACATCACATAAAAAAGAAATAATTTTTTTAAACTTAACTAGCATTATTAATAATTCAGTCAAATTAGACAAAGTAATAAAAAGCTAAATATTTTTTAAAAAAATAAAAAGGGATATTTCTTATATTATATTCCGAATACATAAAAGTCTTTCTTCAAGGTTAGGTATGGAAGAGAAGGATATAAATGGTAAAAACGTATACTTCATCGGTTTTTCGTTTATAACTCGAAAATTCAAGGCTTATTCCAGTAAATCCTGTAAAATTAAACCTAAGGGATATCAATTTTATTCTTTTGTCGTTAAAGATTCACAAACAGCCATTTAAGGTCCGCTTACATAAGTTAAGTAACAAGCATGCTTAATGGCAGGCCAATACCTGTCTATTAAGAAATGTCAATCAAATGACCTACTAGTAATATTAATTTTTAAAATATCTCGTATATATTTCCGAAGATAACCGTAAATCTTCAGCAATATATCAGCATTGCTGGTTTTTTATTTATTTTATTATTTATTGGAGAAGATGGACAGGCGGGAGAGGGAGGAGTGCTGTAAGCAAAAAGATCATAAATAAACAAAAAATTACTTATTCATGCCGACGTTTCGACCCGAGCTTCAGATCTTCATCTGGGAGCTTGTAGCAAAGGAGTCCAAGCTAAAACTCGTTTTTTATTTAAACTTCGTCAGTGAATTACATATGGAGTCAATAGAGGATTACATCAAAAACGGATCATGAAGTTCCACTCCCAGTTTCCAACAGTTAAAGGTGCAGTGACCTACAACCTGGGAAACCAAACCTCAACCGGAAGACTGAAGCCTAGACTGCTGCAGAATATTCTTTTATAAATTTTAATAAATATAAAATTAATTCATAGTCACATTACCTTTATTTTACTTTTTATTATTACTCATTTT
>NW_027104890.1:1694761-1695929 GCF_000696795.3 Halyomorpha halys | reverse complement strand
TATATATATATAATAGAGGTTAAAGTAAGTGACATAATATTATTCTTTCATCTGTATAATAGTTTAGATTATTAAATAATAAAACTTTTGCAATGTATAAAGTATTTTAATAGTAAAGAGTTATAAAAAGAAGTCTGTATTAAGAGGTTAGGAAAATGGACTTCATCAGTATGTCAGCATAAAGCTTAATTGATGTTATTCCAAATCATTCCTGTGATTACAAAGATGGAATAAATAACGAATAAGGATTTTATGGAACAATGTATAATCTTTCAAGACTCGATTCATGCTCTTCAGATAGTTCTCTATGTACTAAGCATCCGTAGTCAAAATGTGGGATAATAAAGGAAGATACTAACTAGAAAATGGCAGATAATTAGAGGGAATAAATCAGGGAATTTTAGGAGCTGTTAGAGGATTGCAATAGATTTTAGAAACACATTGATGTTTCACATACTGATCAAACTAACCTTTCTAATTAATAACTTGTAATACTTCGGATTTCCTCATTAAGTACTATAACTGGATTGAGTTTTACGGTCAGATAATGGTACACATGCTAGACGAAAAGGTGGATAGGAGTACGGAGTAGAAGGCGGGGGATGACCTTAGGATTCCAGAGGATACGGCAGCTGTAATAAAAAGCAGGCAGGTAGTCGCTTCTCCTCCAGCTCTTTGTTCAGCTCTGCCGGAGGGCCTAGCTATGCTTCATTCAGTAATTACCTCCAATTTTTTCCTTACACCCTCAGTTTTTTACTAACACAATGTTTTTAATTCAAAAATATGAAATAATATTTGACTATATAGGTGGAGTAATATGTCTCGGATTGTGTTCTGTCTCTCTCAAGTAAGACAAAATGGTTACTAAAAACAGAACATGGAATGGGAAATAAGAATGATTTCCATAGAAATAAATGAATCATAGCTTAGACGTTATTAAAAGAACGTTCACTAATTATTAAAAGATCCTAAGAAAATTATAAATAGTATAAAAGATAGATGAAATGTAACCTTAATATTATTAGATGTTTTCAATATCTATATAGAATCTGTAAATATCTGTTTATGCATTCAATCATTTTTTTCTATTCCTTTATTGTTATTAGAATATTCCTTAAAATTTATAATTTGTAAGAGGTCCTTTTTTTTTATTTATTATTATTTTATT
>NW_027104890.1:1680480-1694286 GCF_000696795.3 Halyomorpha halys | reverse complement strand
TTATTTATTGATATTTACAACTGTATACACATATATACAACAAGTAAATTTGCTGTAGGTGACATAGTGACATGATAAAAACATGTGGAGAATCTACCCATTGATAGAACTCCAAAAACATTTCTAGAGGAGAAGATCTCGAGGCCATCTTCTTATCAACATAATTTAAACTTAGATAATGGAAGAAAAGAAAAAGAAAACCAATGTCTTGGTCGAAAGTTAGCTGAAGAATAGATAATTTTATAATTTATAGTTTTTACCCCATGAACCCATTGGGCACTGTGATCAGTGAAAGACCTCTCGAGTACGTTCAATATTATTTTTAATGCAAATATAACAAATATAAAACATATAGTTAGTGTGCTGTTAACTACCAGTTGATATTCAAACTTTGTTCAAAAAATTAATTCTATTATCTTGAAGGCTTCCATAGCTTAAAGTGCCCGGGGTCTCCACTTGGTCTACTCCACAGTGTCTCCACTAAGACCGGCCCATTTTACATAATGTTTTGTACTGAGAAGCACCTGCTTTTGATCTTGAAATATTTAATTTAAAATAAAATATTTTTAAAAAAATAGAAGACCAAAGAAAATACCAATTGATTGAGCCAGACCATCAATTAGTTTTCGCACATGAAATTCAACGATACGTTGAATCAAGACAATGTAATTAAGTTTTATTTAAGAGAGAAAAGTATGTAACTTATTAGCTTATTCCGTGTTATTGTTTTGTTTTGTTTTAAATATATGCCTTGAATCTCTGTAAAGAAAATTAAAACCACTTGGACTTTATTTTTTAACGACCGATAGACAGTTGACAACATTGCCTTTTTTAATAATCTACAGCTGACTCCAGACACGGTTTTATACGTTTATATATACACCCCATATCTCGCTTGAATAATGGCTAAGCCCACAAATAACAAGCTTTCTTTTATAAATCTTGTTTTATAACGTAATCCGGTTAGTATCATTCCATATTCAAGGAATCACTGCCTCATTATTCATTATGATTAGCACAATAAAAATTATACCTTCCAAAGAACTCTACTAGGTGCTTACTCCTTGGAATGACTTTATCTACTACCTCGAAGATACTTCATAAAGAATTTGGAAATTAATTACTTTTCCTAATATTACCTTAAGGACAGTGAAGGTAAATGAGTTACATGAAATATTTCAACAAGTTAAAGAACCAAGAAATTACATCTTCACAAATACTAAATAAATCGTAAAACAATGTTATTTCTTCCCCAATCAACTGAAGGAAAAATTTATATTAAGTCAAAAATTAGCAGTCGATATTTGACTTAATTCATAAATTTTAGGTCTTCTTAAGCTTAAGAATGCGGTTTCAAATAAAACTTTAAAAAGCTATGTTTAACGCAAAAGGTTCAAGAAAACAATTTTCTTTTTCATTAATTGAGTAAATCAAAACCTATACCAATTAAGTTTGTTTTTTTTCAATTGGCTTTTAGGTAAATGATGAATTGAAAGATTTATGTTTTTTTTTGGGGGGGGGGAGAGGGGATTGTAATAATTCCACTGTAACTTGCAGACACAATTTCGGATTCTACCATGCTAGAAATTTATTCTGTGGCGGCCTTAGATCGGTTTTGGAGTCAGGAGACTGACTCTATAAAATAGGTACCTAACCCGTTATTAGGAGAACAAAGCTGGCAGGTAAACATGAATGCTGACCACATCGTCGAATTTTTAACTATTAGTCAATATATATTTAATTATTTAACTAGTAACTCAAGACATATAATGAAGTGTAGTAGTAGTAATAATAATTATTTTCATTACATTTTTTTTTATTTAGAGTAAGCCTCGCACAATTTATTTCCTTAAAATTCCTTAAATTCCTTAAAAATATGTTTATCCTTAAAACATATTAAATGTTTTCTTACGGTCAGATTATTATTGTATTTTGTATTTAAATGAAAAATATAAATAAAATCAGATTCAGAAATAGGGGTTATGAAAAAAAAAAAAAACAGATTCAGCATGTTAGCGACTTGAAATCGACCCAAAATATGCTATTGATTTGTTTTATTTATACCATCAATAGGTTGTTTTTATCTAAATAGACACTTCCATAGTCTATTGGAATATGTAAAAAGGTTTTATAACACAAAACGAGACAATAAATATCGTCAGTCCAGGGCCTAAGTTGCGTATCCATGAACATTTCTGAGAGAAATGTTTTTGAATTATGGTTGCAAATGTAAGATAGCAATTAATTAATAATTATGATATAAGCCAATTGATCATTCTGCATTTTTTTTAAACAAATAAATAGATTTTTAAATAATAATTATAATGATAATAATTATAATCATCGGAGTACCCAATTAAGGAAGTACAAACCTAACTGATATTACGACATATTGCACTATCAATCTAACGCTATACATTAAAATGATTAAAACATTAATTAAACCTAAAGTAAATAATCAAAAATTCAACTGAACATTATTAAGATAACAATTATAAATAAAATTTAAGTAAACCTCTATTGGTCCGGCCGTTAATGAATCTGTGAGCATACAGCAGGTTTCAAGCTACTACACATAATAACCCTTTTCTATTTATATGAAGAAAGAATCTGTTCCAAATTTAGCCGTTGGCTGAGGTTGGGCACTCGCCAGGGATTTCTACAATTTATTACTTTCTAATTCCTGTTGGAATAAATAATGTAAACACATTAATTACACATGTTTTAAAGAAAATACAGGTAAGTAGTATTTCATTCAAGATAATACTACAAAGAAAATAGTTTTCTTTTGTATGTCATGACAAAACAATTAGTATTTATTGAGTTAGATATTACTAACATTGTGTACTTAAAATATTACATTTATTCTTCATTGTGACCACTCAAAGTCCAAATTAGATATGATTTGTTATTGCATACCGGATTTTTATGTAGTAAAAAATCAAAGTCGTCCAGTAAAATCCAAAATGTGTATAAAACACCGAAATCCTTCTATAACCAACTTTTACAAAAACCTTATTAAATCTTTATAAAAAATTTTAATAACAACTAATTGTTTAATTTATAATATTAAGTATGGAAAGCTTACCCAAGCTTGTTAAAATACTCTCTACATTGACATTCATAAAAAACTTCACTGATTAAAAAACTAAATTTTTTTCCATTATTGAGGAGCTATGAGGAAACTTTATTTTATTTAGCTTTAACTTTATTTGAATAAGTTTTATTTATTAATAATATTATTTTATGAAGTACTATTTGAATGTCTTTTCTATAATTCGAATATCTTTGGACGTTTGGCTCAAATTTAAGGTAGAGAATAACTGACCCAATCGCACGAAAAATCGGTTTCTACTTATTAAAAAGTTGTAGTGTAAGCCGTTTTCCAATTTCAGGCGCTTTTTAAATATTGCTCGGTTAAACTATCTTAAAGTCTCCTCTTCCCGTTTGAAACAAATAATTTAAAAGTGTTATAGGACCGTCGCTACTGGGGATCATAGTGGGGCGGGTTCGGCAGGAACGATGGCCTTTTTTTGTGTTATAACTTCGTCCAATTAAAAAATATAGAAAAAAAATTTGAATAATTAAATAAATGACATACTTTTCACATTATACCTATTTCTGAATGAATGCAAAATTATAAATTAGTAATTTTAATAGCATTATATTGAGTTAGTCACATTTCGTAGAGATTCATTAGTAATTTAAAAATACTATATTGATGATTAATTTTCTTAAGTAATAACAATTACTCATAAGCAAAATCATTTCCTAAAATATAAATATAAACGATTGAAATGTATTAATCGTATACGATTAATTAAGTTAGTGCGATTTACTATGGGTATTAAGGAAAATTTAATTTACAAGGTTATATTAATATATCAATGGCCTATCATAATCAGAATCAACAAAGATGCGAAAGAGCTGCATGCAGCAAACTAAAAAACAGAAGCCTAAGAAGATAGGCGTGGCGAAGGCTAGTTTGGGCGCCCAAAAGATCTATAAGGACTGTAGATAACACGCCAAGAAAAAAAAAATGACCTATCATAAAATTAAAAATATCTTTGAATGAGTAAAATAATAAATGGACTCTACATAAGCCAATTATAATCACGGCGCATTATATGATATTAAATTGAGAGAAGACCATTTTGAAATGACCATCTAATTGTAGGAACCGAAGTGAATCTTTTGAGTTGTTTTCGAGAGAATCGAAAAAAATTGAAAAATCTATATTATAAAGTGGCTTTTCCAATCAGTCAATTATATCGAAAAAGCTTCTTTTTCTGCCTTAAATATGTTATTTCATTTCGTAGGACATTTCGTTTTTGCGCTAGGCCGATCAGACACATACACAGAAACACATGCACGTAAACCATTATACAAGACTAGGTTATTGAGAAGCAGGCGAACTCAAAGCATGTATTCCCATCGAAAACACGAATTCAAACATTTTCCCTCACACATATCCCACCCATTGTAATTAAAATTTCAATAATTGTAAAGTTAGGTTGGTTAGCATAGTGGGACACCCTCGATTGAATCATATCAGATTTTAATTTGGAGTGATTCTTATATGATCTAACATTATACAGTATATTCATACTATAGCATATTCATACTAAAGTATACGAATGAATATGCTATAGAGGGATATTACAATTTTCCGCTAGAATTAGTTTTAACAGAAAGCAGTTATTTTAATTTCAACTGTGTCTACTTAAGTAATTATCGACTTCGAATTATAGAACTCGATACAAAAAAAAAAAATTAAAAAGAAGGAACTCAGATTAAAACAACTCTGAACGGTATAATTTTTTAACAAGGATGGTTTTTAAAAAAATATTTAAATGCTTCCGTATCCCAATAATTTCCTTTGACGAGATACTTCACTAATTGCTCGACGAGGCCCTTTGTCAAGGCAACAAACTGAAGGGCCAATTAGGGCAGTTTAACGCCTCGCTGCCGTCGTAAGGGAAAGTTCAAGTTTACATGAAGATGTAATGATGACATCAATGATTATATTCAATTTCAACTACAATTGTCAAAGTATCTGAAGCAAAAACCCAAAATAACCGTAGATTAATAATTGGAGAAGATGGTCGGGGGGGGGGGGGGGGGTGGTCAGCAAAAAAAAAAAAAAAGAAATAATAATCAATTGGCATGAATAAATAATTTTGTGTTTATTTATGTTCTTTTTACTGACCGTAGCCCCGACCATCTTCTCCAATTAAATAATTTCCGTGTAAATAAAAAGTGTAATCAGACTGGATGATTTCAGGGTAAAATGTTTCAATTATTAGGAAATAAGTAATTATGTTACGAGAATGTATCCGAAAAGCGAAGTGTTGATCAGTTATAATTTCTACTTTTTTAAATATTTGTTATGGGAAGAGAGAGGTCCATTCTAAAACGTTCATTTCTCTAAATGCACAAAAACGTAAAACCTAAAAATTACACATGTATGCAGAAAAAATAATATTTATATGAATAAAACAATCAATATTAACTATTCCACCAGACAACTGTAAGTATATTTTTAGAAGGCTTATCGGGATTCATGAGGATTCTATTGCGATCCTTTTTCATCAGATTTTTTTAACGCATTACAATCGTTTGTCGCCTAGCATATCACTCGGTTGTCCCCTCTAAGGGAACATGAAACCTTATTAGGGATTACGGAGAATGAACTTATTCCACCGCAATTTTTTTAAAAAATGCATGTTTTCCTGCAGTTTTCTATAAAAGTGACACAACAAACAGATCAAATTATGATAAAAATATCGACAAGCATTATAAATGAATGACCCGGTTTTAAGTGCATTCGTGACGAACTATACACTTCTCTAATCCGTTGACGAGTATGAAGAATTAGAGAAACAAAGGTACACGAATATGGTTCAATAAAAAAGGGAAACTTGAAAACAGAGAAAACAAATTAACAATAACTCACATCGTATGGAAGGTGTCGAATAGTAAAGATCTTTGCAGTAATAAGATAGTTTTGTGATTTCGTAATTTACTACTAGCAATTTCCAAACCATTTCTTTATCCTTTTTTTAAAATTTTTAATCATTTTTTTTTTTTTATAAAAATTACAAAACCGCCAAACAACAGTAATAGTGAAGACGAGTTTCAGGTAGCAGTTTTAACAAAACAATTATTCAAGAAGAAGATAATAGTAACGATAGTGATGATATAATCCGACCAAAAAGAAACCGAAGAAATTTTATAGTAAGTGATGGCGATACAAGTAGTGTAAAAGAAAACATGCGCGTAGAAGACGTATCAACTAAAGAGACGTTAGTGAATCTATCCATTCTCCCGATTCCAGAGCGTACGTTTTCGCGAAAAAGTGTCGTCGAGTTGCTGGTAGGTAACGTCCGAAACGGTGCTGAGTGCAAAGAATTAAACATATTTTCAAGTTAAACAAACATATCGAAGTAAAGGAACATATCTGAAATTCTAATATATTGTTTTATTGCATTTTATTGTGTTTTTTCTCAATCTCTCTGCAATGCCAAACAACTTAACTGAATAAGTGACGTAGCTAAATAAAAATGAAAAATTCACACCACAACTTCCGACTCAGCGACTCAACTCCGAATTCAATATGCTTAATATTATAAATATGAAAACAATAAAACTAGGAAATAAACACGGGGACTGCCTTTACTACAATTGCTATTTCTAAGTGTAATTAGTTGATGATTTAAAAAGCTTTTTGTGACCAAGGCGACGTCCACAAGCTTTCTTCTATTTTTTTCCCTGAGTCCAATCCAACTGGACTATGACTCAAACCTCGACCTCCATGCGAACATGGTGAAGAGATGCTAGCGACCCACTTGTGGTCGGACAGCTCCAATTGGCATGTATTCGCTCAATGTGGTGGTGCATGTTCGCTCAGCCGTGGTAACTGCAGCTAACTAAAAAAACGAAAGCTAGTCGATTTAACGGTCTACATTTTTAATGTGTCTGGTAGGAGCTACATTTAGAAAGGGATTAATAATTTATTTTGGTTTCGTTACGCCTAAGGGAAATATAATATTTAATTTCCAAATCTGAAAGAGGTTGAGAACAATTTTTCTTCATGAAATACATAAAACATAATACACATAAATTAATTAGTAATAATCCTCTACAAGTTAAGAATAGGACATTGTGAATTCTCACATGCATTTATAGAATATACAACCTCTGAATGTATTATTATTCAACGGAAAGTGACTGAGGTCTTTCTTATACACAAGTAGCCGCAAATTTGAATTGAATTTGAAATAAAACAACATTAAATGTTAATTTAAAACAAACAAACAATCTCTATCAATCAAGTACATAAAAAATAACAATAACGGAATACAGAATATATTTTGTAATATAACAAAATAAAAGAACACAATTGAACTTTTTTCATATATACACAATGTAACTGAATCAACTGATCTTATCATAATTATTAAACAATCGATCATGTAGTTGATATCAATAAATCAATAAACATCACAAAGAATAATGTTCTTAAATTAAAACCTACAAATCCTAAGCCTATTAGCGGCGCAGGAGGCAACTTGCTCCGTAGCCCAAGGAACAATAGGACACCAGTTACCATAGTTAGATTTTTTCTTTTTTTCATTCTTACAATTATTTCTGATAACTAAAAAAAAATAAGGTTTAACAATAATTATGAAAAAAAAAAAAGGAATAAACTATTTATTATTTTAAGAAGTAGGCGGATAACCGACACACAGTGAAGTATTTGATATAAAAATCCGACCAAAATTACTTATTGACTTTTATTCTTTTCAAATTAATTTTAATCGTATTTATATTAAATAAAATTTATCAAACAACTTTGATTGTCAACCAGTGCATTCTTTATTAATAGGAACTTTGAAAGTACCCTGATGTGAATTCTTATAATTGTTTTCTCCTTTCTTTTGAGCGTCCAGCCCCCTTTTCATTATTTATCATTTCAAGCGTGCAAATATTTTTTTTTCAACCCCTTGATAGGCTAATGATAACACACTTCCAGAAAAACTTCAAAATTTGATAAGATTTGATCTTATGCAAATAAATACGAGGTATTAGGTTAGATTTCACTCCTGATTTCCCAAAAAGTGTTGTATGGAAATAAGTTTTTTTTGCAAATATAAATTTGTTTTTGAAAAGCTCATGGCAGATAAAAACGAAAAAAAAAGTTCATACGAGGTATGGTCACAATAAAGGAAGAAATTATTTATTAGAAAAGAAGTTTTTATTTTTAGAATAGGAAGCGATAACTAAAAATTGTTGAACTTAACCAATTTTAAACTACACCATAGTGAACTAGACTAATTTTCTTTATGTTCGTAAAATGTTTTCTTTGTCTTCGTATAACCAACTGACGGAAGTGGCTAAATCGTGATTTTAAAAAACAAAACTAGGTTATTTGACCGCTTGAATCCCCCATCAAATGTTTTTAAGGAAATAACATTCCATTTTTTTATTTTTTATAATCCTTTAACTAGTTTACCATGCAGAAATTTATTAGTTTACTACTTCCTAATTAACATAGTTTGTATGGATTTTTTTTGTTACTTAACCTACCTGTTAAACTTTGAAAATGAGACAAAATCGTTTTCATATCCAAAAAGCAGCATGTAAATATTTTTGATAATTTTGGAAAGTTTATTGCCGTACTTCTTTATTACTAATAAAAGGGTAATAAGAACAATTCATCTAATAATTGTAATATGTCTAATTATTCAACATAAACAATGAATTATATAGCGTAATTACCAATAATTCATGAATAAATATTATTGTACACCAATAGTAAATGTGTTGACCCCTACGATCTACGAACGGATATAAGATACTTCCCACGGAATTTTCTCGCCCGCACTGACTTTCAGAGTAAGCTCTTTTTATTTTGATGTTTAGAAGGCCATTTCAACCTACAGCACACTCCAAGCGGACCACCTCGGCATTAAATAGACCCATATTTTTTGTTCCCAGTGTCTCAGAGGGGGCAGAGAAATATACGGATAGTGGCAGTAAAAGCAAAATAAATGAAACTAAAATAATTAATCTGACATTTTTAAACAATTATAGACGACTAACTAAAAAAAAATAAAGAAATAGTCTAGTAACTGAAAGCGTTAAAATCTCTTGGAGCGTTCATGAACTTGATGTTAAAAAGCTTAAAGACGTGATTGATTTTGTTGAATACATTTATTATCTGAAATAGCTGCAAATAGACAAATAATCAAGGCAGTATTAATATTTTAATTGTTAATTAAGAGATTAATTAATAATAAATGATTAGTTGTTATTAATCAAGCCGTTTGCTTTTCTGAAGTAAATGAAAAAGAAAGTCAATGATTTTTTTTTTTTTAACAGTGATATATAAATTAATGTCAATTTGAATGGAATTTGGCCTAAGTCATTGGTGTTGACGTAGCTCTTATTTATCAGAATCTCTTGCTTCTCAATATAATAGAACCGTTTTGATGTACATTTCGATGCAAAGCATGCTAAGATAAAACTTTACGCACAATAAATAAATATAATGTATATTTCCTGTAATTCAAACCAAATGTAGAAAAATAGTAATTTAAGTACAACTGATCTTCATTAATAAAAGAGAAATAATCGATAACAATTTTAAATAATCGACTAAATAATTTATTCTGTAATTCAAAATTGAGTAAAATTTAGTACTTCTACTTTTAAAATTTGGTTTGGTTCATGCATTAAATGATTAAAATGTTATAAACAACAAATGCATTACATAACAATATTATTTTAAAATTTATTTATTAACATTTACAACTGTGCATAAAATACAACAAGCAAATTTGTAGTAAGAACATAATGGTATGTTACAGGCATTTAGAGAAACTACCTATTCGTAGCACTCTAAAAACATTTTTACAATATAAGGTCTCGAGTCCATCTTCTTTTCAGGCGGCTCGAAGGGTTGTCAGGAATGGAAGAGGTAGCAAGGTTATCTAATGGGTTTTAATGTTTAGGGAGTTTATAATGGAAGGATTGATATCTGCTTCAGGCTAGACGGTTACATAAGGGACATTTAGGTCTTTATGGATGATTTTATTCGTGACAAAGTAAGGAGCATTGAGGATTTTACGAAGGATTTTGGATTGTAAGGATTGGATACGAGAGGAATCCGAATACATAGCAATACATCTGTTCTGAAATCAACTATAATACAACTGTCTTAAATAAGGTTTTGTAAATTTTCCTTTTTATTGAATAATTATTGTTATTTTTAGTATTTGATTTTCAGAAATATTTCTTGAAAAATAGAAAATTTAATCAGGACCCCTCAAACCTTAGAACTCAGCGCAAGTCGTCCCTTTGGTCCTCGTTCCTATGCCCCAGCAAAGAGAACCGATGAAGAGGTACAGAAGGATGTGAGAAAGAACTCGGTAGAGGGCTGGTTCGACTGGGAGAGCCGGCAACGTCGCAGCCATCTCCCGTAAGCGGCAAAGAAATGAGGGGTCCGAGTCTGGTCAACCACACTTCTGGTATCTCCTGTCGGTCGGGCTGGCTTTTAAATGGCCACTACGACCGATGTGTCATGACAGTATACGAGATAGTAAAAGATTGAAGGAATTTTAAGCTTTATATATAATAGGGGTATTCATGATGTTGTGTTAAATGTTAAATGTTTTACCATGTTAAATGTTATAAGTATAAGATTGTGAGCAGCCCTATTTAAAGTCATGTTAAACGTTAAATGCATAAGAGCCCCTAGCGGATTTTCTCAGCAACTTGTTGTATAAGCCTTTATGTTTATAACCTTCCTTCCAGACCCTCATGTTATTGTTTACTTCAGTTTTGATTTAAGTAATTAATTACAACATACCTAGAGTGAGTGAAAAGTGGAATTTGTGTGAAAGTTTAGCTTATGAAATGATATGAAAAATAACTTTATTATGGGACATATGTCCCCTAAGAATAATTACATGGTTCATATAGTGAGATTTTTTTCTGGCGAGCGTTTACAAATTTTCAGATAGTAGAATGAAATTACATTGTTTTTTTTACTGTTTTTTTTTCTCAAATGTATCATTAAAATTATCCATTCTGGTTTAATAACAGGGATATTAATACCACAAACACCCGAAAAATGGCGGCGATCTTAACTGGTCTATTGTGTGACGTCATTCTCCATTTAACAGACCAAGTAACAGACTCTCAGCCTTGTTAAATGTTATTTCGTTTTACCACGGTATAAGAAGTCAATTTCTTTCGATTTAACATGAGTTTTTCCATTTAACACGCTTTAACATGTTAAACCAAAGATCATGAATACCCCTAATAGCGGAGAAGTACAAGCAGTTCTTGTCCATATCTTGAACAACAAAAATTAAAAACATATAAAAGAAGACATAACTTAACGACGCGATAGTAAAAGATAAGTTAACTAAGGTAGTTATTAAACTTTAAGTTGGGAAATCCAGAGGGTTTAAAATTACAGATTACCAACCCCTCAATATTGTTTATATATGTACAATTGTATAAAGTTGCATAGTTTGTTTGTTAGAACAATCTAATTACAAGAACTACCAATCCGATTTAGAAAACTCTTTTTGTGTAAGATAGACAGACGGTCCATCGTGGAAGGCTTGTAGAACAGTAATAAATGTATGTTGAATAGCGTCTGTAGGTATGTGTCTGTAAGCATTGGCATGATAATGCTCACAAACACATAGCTTAAATTTTCAATAGTTCTTGTTCTGCTGTAGATGTGCTATAAAACTATAGGACTTCAGGAAAATCTTCTGTTCATCTTCATAAGCTGTTCACCCGTATGTTGATCGAATTCTCTACAAGACAAAACATTAACCATCCAAATCGTTATATAATATAAATTATCAGACCTTCGATTATCATAAAGTGAAGACTCTTTTTGATAAGTCCCTTTTTTTCTTTAAGTAATCAGTAATTTTGTTTTTTCACATGAATTTTCTATGATATTTAGATAATCACTTGATAATTATCTCATCAAGAGTATAGGCTTGCTTAAATTTTTGTCACGGTATATTATGATTTTTGGTTCTATCAGTGTTAATAATTCCGATCAACGTTTGTTTCAGAAAAATTCTGTTTTTTTTCCTAAGGAATTGGAAGACATATAATTTCGTCAAGGAGCGTAAGAATATCTAAGAAATTAGCTAGCTAAGTAGATGTTTAATATGCCTTAAGAAATAGTCATTCATTCTGTAGTTAATAATTTGAGCATGTTAGAAAAAGAATACTACCTCAATATTTTCAAGCAAAAGGAATCGCATAAAATATTATTTTTGGAAGAAATATGAAAGAGAATTAAGATGGCTTCAACTAATTCAAAAAGTATACTCAACTAATTTCTCGACCTCACAACGAATGAAAGAGTAAAGTAATGATAACAAATTTCTATTTCGATATTAATCATTTAGGTCATCATTAAGGGTATATGTATATCTTTAGTTTCGTAAAACAAAGCTTTGCTGTCACTCGCGGTTTCCTCATTTCTTTAGTTGCATATTCACCCCGAATAGAATCAAATTTCTTGAATTGAATACATAATCTTATTAACATATAGGCTATACTTTTGAAAAATAAGTAATGATTTTTCACAGTTGATTTAGAAGAGTGGAGAACATGATACGTGAGTACAGTGCACATCAAAAGAACCTACCCCAAAAGAATACCATGAAATATCATGTAGAGCACGTAACGTGCCATCAGGAACAATCCCATGTATCACGAACATACTATTAGGACCGAAGTGAAATTTCTGAATATTATACTTATCTTCATTCTCAAACCTATTACTGACAATACATTAAACATATATTTTTCTAATATTTTGGTTTTGAACAGTTAAAATATTTATTTGTTTTGTGTATTAAATAAGCAAGGTTGGACTTTTCAAACCTATATTGCTAATATGAAAATGTAGGACAGTGTTTATAATTTTTATTTTTATTGTAAAGAATGAACGTGGGCAGTTACCCTTCATAATAAGAGTAATAACTGTGGCATTCTTTTAAATTGTTATTGGTATTATCTTTACATATTATCCTGATAATTATTTTATTTTTTGCATGCTTCCTCATACAATGAAGTACTTTACAATACTATAACCACAATTTATTTTTAATTGTGAGTTTATAGTTTATCGTGTATTGTATATGAAGAGAATGATGTTTTGCAGTTGGTGAAGAACATAAATAAGTAAAAACGTATTTATTAGTGCCAACGTTTCGGCCAGAATTGCAGGCCTTCATTATGGCTAAGAATACAAAACAAGATAATAAAAGGAAATACAGAATAACTAGTAGAATAACACATAAAAAGATAACAGATAATATAGGTACATAAGTAGTATTAGAGAAACATTACAGTGTTATATTTCAAAAATATTTTAGCTTTATGGAAATATAGCGATATTACAATTAAGAATAAATGAAAAAAGTAATAAATAAATAAAACTAAAGGTAAAGATATGAAAATAAACTGAGGAAATACATTTACAAATTGCAAATTATAGAACTATAAAAAATAAAATTATACAGAAAAACTTATTTGTGATTGATCAAATATGTAAGAAGAATGATAAAATTAAAGAAGTAGAGATAACGGTAATTAGATATGGCGTACATAACTTCATTAAATGGGTTAGAAACAAAGAATAAATTAAGAGAGAGAAATATGATTTAAAAAAAATATATATGAATTTATTTAAACTGTAAAAAAAACCTTAAGCAAAAAGTCAAACCATTATTACCATCAGTCATATCGATGAAACTC
>NW_027104890.1:1676622-1680105 GCF_000696795.3 Halyomorpha halys | reverse complement strand
GTTTTGCCACGGCAAAAGAAGGCAATTTTTTTCGATTTAACACGAGTTTTTCCATTTAACACGCTTTAACATAGATCATGAATACCCCTATAATGAATAAAAAGTTAAGGGTGTGGTAATAAATTAAGTATTTTCGAATATGTTAAGGAAAGGTTTTGTTTGCCGGTTCTGACATTAATGGGCAAAGGTTCTAATTGGATATCGATGTTTTCGGAGATGAGCCTTTTGTCGTGGTTTCAGACTGAGTTAAGTATAGAGTTATAGTCAAAATCGAAAGAATGGTGTGAAAATAAGGAGTGTTCAAAAAGTTTGGGAGCAGAAGAGTTACGGGAAGAAATAGAATAACTATATTGCTAAGAAAATGGTCTGTATAATTGTATAGAAAGGAGCAGCAGAGGGGAGACGAATTTTATCGTTATGGATCAGTTTCTTAACAATAACACAGGTTATGAGTATCTCTTTTATTCGGTCTATGTTAGTTTCATAGAAATGGGGATCAGAAGGAGAAATGCAACGGTGTATAAGGTTTTCGGCTACGTTAATTTTTGTATGACAAGAGTGTTTGGAGTTGTAGTTTAAAAGTCTGCCTGAGTACGTTAGTTTGGTGTACTAGATATATGAATATAGTGTTTTATGGTTTTCTTTTGATGAAGAATTCAAGGAAAGGAAAAGAGTTATTAGTTTCAAGTTTAAAAGTTAAGTCAAGGCGAGGGTGGTAAGAGTTGAAAGTAAAAAATATATAAAGAATTGTATCAGAATTTAGGACAAGAAGAAAGTCATCTACATAATTTTTAATAAGAATGATGTCGACTGGAAAGAGTAGGATAATGGAATCAAGCAAAGCATTAAGGACAATTTTAAAAACATTAGATCGGAGAAATTCTTCTTGAAACCTTGGCACAAATAATTTTTTTATTACTTATGAAACATAAAACTGAAATTTATGGTAAAGCGGTAGATTTTTACCGCATCAACATGAATATTGCTAGCAACAATGGATGAATCGCTTTACAACTTAAAAGGTAAACTGCTCCCAAAAAACTATTAACTCAAGAAAGGCCATGCAGCAGGTAAGATCATGTTCCGGACCAGCTGTTACTTCTAGGAAAGGGTCATCCACCATCTTTTTTTCCAAGCCCGACAGAAAGGTAGGAATCTAAATTGAAGGGGAAAAAATAGCGGCGAAGAAAATAAATTGTTAAATTCCTCTAACACAATTTTTTAAACCTATGATTAAATAATTAATTAAATAGCCAACTACCGTTATATTAATACTAACCCTACCTACGGATTCAACCATGCTAATTTTGGATAATAAATGCTTTCCATTCACACGATGAGTACATAATTAAAATTTAAATGATCAATAGAATAAAAAGCTTATTAATTTTAATAACATTGTAGTAAAATGTTTTTTTACCAACACTGTATGCTTTAAACTACTTTAGAAAACTAAGACTTAATTAGAAATACGTTTTTTAGAGTAATTAACTCCTAATATTACAAATTAACCTAATAAATGTAGGTTTTTATAATTATTGGTCTTGGTAATAAAAAAATTAAATTAAATATTCAGTGTATTTACTAATAAAAAAAACCATACATTTTTTTTTTAATTCAATCAGAAACACAATAAAATTCAAACTGTAGAAAAATGAATTATTAACAGTTGAAATGTATTATACATACTATAAAACCAACAATAATTTTATTTCCATAAAATATAATATATTGACATTAAAAACATTAAATATATTTAGGTTATTAACCATATAAAATTTTCACTGAGATTATAGACGGATTCAAATTGAGGAAGAGATGAAGGAACACGTGTAGAGAAGAATCGCGGCATTGAACCTAGGACTGAGTACTACATTCACTTTTTACATCCACTGAAAACTGATCATACAAAACCTGAGAACTTAAGCACCTCGGAACATCAGCAACTTTACGCTTAAGTGATGGCAGAAGTAACATATTAAAAGCATCACATATAATTTTTCATTTATTTTTTATGCAGATATTACTCAGTGTCTGCAGAAAAATAAATAATAAAAATTTATATAAATAAAAAAATTATTAAATTAAATGATTATCACAGCTGAAATATATGAAGAAGAAAGGAATAGGATGAGATGTATTTCCTACCATGAACAACTAATTAAGGAGAAAAAGGTTAATATAATTCTTCATATTTTGTCCTTAAGAGGAAATCATTAAGACATTAGAAAAAAAATTTATTGCTTTATAAAATCAAAGAGTATGTATCTATGATAATGTGATAAGAAAAAAATGTAATCCCTTTTTTACTTCTTTCCATCTGATCTCGTTAATGAACACACAATAGAATTCAAATAATAAGTTTTTAATATTTTTTTTAGAAAAATAATTTTAGACGATAATGTTAGAAGTCATAACGTTGGATGAGTATGCGTGAATATGACGTGAAAGAAAAACATGTTTTGTACAGGACACAATAACGATTTAAAATTGACAAAGAAAAAAAATGTGACAGGAGAATGAAATTTTGAAATAAAAAAGTATTAATACGAATTTTGTAATTGTATTAAAATCTGTAAAAAATGTTGTTTAAAACTATTTTATATTATAGGATAGTTTTTAATTCTGAATTATATATTATTGTGGTTTGAGGATAAGAAAATTTAAGTTCGAAACGTCCAATATATTAAAGGTGTAAAGGAGTAAAAAGGGATTAAATTTTTTCCTTAAAAGATTACTATTATAACATAAAACCCCTCTGGAAATTATTTATGAATATAATGTTTTGAGAGCAATAAGCGCTCTATTCCACAATGGTACAAACAAGACATCTCAGTATCCAGTTACATATACATTTTATTACAGTATGATTCCTGTCTTCATTGCCCTAAGTTGCCGAATATTAGGACTGTAACCAAATACTAAGTCTTATAAAGAATTCATTATACTTTAAATATTGGAAGATTACTAGTAGACCGTATGTAATGGATTATAAGATGGTCCCGATGGCGGACAAGTAAAGAACAAAAGTAATAGAAAAATAATTTAAATAATAACCTTTTTTATTATTATAAAAGAATAAACTATTAACCCTTAATCGTATACCGTAGGTGGTTTCGGTAAACATGTAAAACCAAATTAAACATTGTAAGAATAATATTTTTGTTAGATATTATTTATTTTATACATTTATGAAATTCAAATAACTATTTATTTAGAAAAGGCAGTGATGTATAACTGAAGATGTCAATTTACGGATACTTAACTAATAAGCAGTCCTGCCGAATCTCCCCACAAAAAAAAATACCCGCTCGAAGACCATTTAATTGTTACAATAATTCCCATTGGGTTAGGTTTAATCGTTTATAGTACAAGTAAAGTCAGGGAAGTAACTGCTACTTTAACAGTCATATACATACGCCTTGACAGTGAACTATCGTACACTTTCAGTTATTGCGGCATAAGTGTCAGCCACTATGGCCA
>NW_027104890.1:1670311-1676572 GCF_000696795.3 Halyomorpha halys | reverse complement strand
TATATATACGCCTTGGCAGTGAACTATCGTACACTTTCAGTTATTGCAGCAAAAGTGTTAGCCACTATCATGGTATAACTACTTGATAGTTATAATCATGACAGCAGTAACTATCAAGACAGTTTTACTGTGGGTCTGGATCTGGCGTGTTCGTTAATAGTTCAAGTAATGCAAGTGGACTAACAATTGCACTAACTTACTCAGATGTCTACATACGCCTTGACTGTTCTTATATATTGGCCCAAAAACTTAAAATTGTATCAGCCAAAGGCCTCCCCCCCCCCAAAAAAAAAAATCCACAATGGACCCCAAAAAACAAATCCACCACAGACCTAAAAAACAAATTTTCTCAAGGACTTTAAATCAGGCAGTTTCGACATATTTCGCTTTGTCACCTCCCACGTGACATACGACCGAAGCGACAAAGTTGTCATCACTGATAAAGGTTAATAATTATTTATTAGTGACATGTTTACTAACAGTATTTCTGGTAGTTTTGTTCCTCTCTTTATCACCACCCGGATCGTCTCCCTGTAATATATTTTAAATATAATTATTATCTTATTATTTTCTTCGTTGTGTTTACCTAATGACTGTTACTGGATCCGCTCCTACTTTTACGCCGATTTTCCATCATCAATCACAGCTTAAACCAAAAGATATATATACATACTTTTTTATAAATTGACAAAAAAAATTAATAGTGGTCTGGAATAGTTCTATCAGAAGAAATACTACAACAGTGTTAACAGCTAATAGCACTCTGTGTAATGATGTTCATGAAAGTTTTCAATTTCCTTCCCTGAAAAGGAATAAAAAAATGCAGAACTAAAAGGTAATTAATTGAAAAGCTATTGAGTGAAAACCGGTGAAGGAAAGCTGATTAGAAGAAGAGTTGAAGAAGCAGGAACTGCCTTTGGAGCGAACAACCGCTAGGGCAATACCGGAGATAGTGTCGAGCTTTCTTTCTGCTCCCACGGCCAACGTCCTGGCATCGGCTTATTTATTCTCATTAGGTATCAATATTCCAAGTAATTAATCAGAGCAAAAATTCCTGAGTTATCAAAGGTAGAGAAACCGTCAACCATAAGATCGAAGAATTCAATAATATAATTATTAAGTTTATAACAAGACTAAAAAGTCCAATGTATAGATCTTTATCCATAAATATTTTAATAAACTAGTAGGACTGTTATAATTAAATATTAGGAAAAAAAGTTTCTGAGTTTGATTATACAACAGAATAGACATTACATCATATTAAAAGGTCAGCTATACATCACTGAATCTATCAAGGACAATAAAATAATATAAAATGTTCATTTTCAGTTACTGAATAAATTATCTATAGAATAATTAGAGAGAGAAAAAATCTACTATTTTATAAATATCATTTAAGCATTTCTTAACGATTGGAGAAGAATAACTATAGATTTATTTATGAATATACATTCCTGATAACGTTTTTGATATAATGTAAGTTTGATTGTAATTTCATTTAAGCTTTTATTTATCACTAAAACGCAACAAAATTCAAAGTAGTTTTTAAAGTGATAAAAAGTTCTCCATCAAATATTAAGTTAAATTAACTATAGAGGGAGAAATAATTTAAGAAAAAAAGAACAATTATTTACCAGCAGTATAATGTTTTCCTCAACTTAGCATGTGCTTCGAACGGCTTGTCTATTTTTTCATCACTTTCAAGATCAAAGATGTTCCTAGTAGGTAGGAACTTATTAAAACCTTTACGTTTTTAAAAAAAATCGACTCAGACTGATAGCTTGCTAGCCAAATATAAATAGAGATAAATAGAAAACACAAGGCGCAGAAAAAAAAATATCATAATATACGAAGCCGTGAGTCATCCCTGTAGGTTCTGGACCTCTCCTCGGGCTCACCCAGCCTCTATAAAGTGGGTACCCTTAATGAAAAATTTGGTGGTCGAGTGTGATCTTGAACAAATCACCTGCTTGCACAAACATTGTTCAAGAAACAGTACTGCCTTACAAAGTACTGAAGCCCTGACCCTTCATGGGTTGTAGCGGTACAGATTTCCATTTGTTTCACTTAGAATAATTTATTCTATAAAAGTACGCAATAACAATAAACAGTTTGTAAGAAAACATTATCTATTCCAATTAAATAGCTTTTACGGTTAAGAATATCTCAGACCAGCTTATAAGAAGGAAATTAAATAAATAAATATAAATTTTTATTTATTTAATTTCCTACTAATAATAATAATTAAAAATTTTAACTATGTATGCTAAAATACACAAGATATATGCTTTTGATTACTGGTGAGAAGAATAAAACAGGCAATGTTTCAACACAACAAAATGTTGTAAATTGTCTTCCTTTCATTAACAAATATTGTATGGCAGTCAATTACTAGGGCAGTTGTGATGGAAGACTGAGTGAAAGATAGAACAGGTCCGTAACGCTCAAAAGCGGATGCATGTTCGATTCTGGCCTATGATGCTATAAATCTTTACCTTCTCACTCAGCCCGGATACGGTTTCTTCCTAGTAGTATAACTTTCTATCCTCATTAGAAAAAATAAGATCGTTGTATGCAATATCTACAACAAAAATTGAAAAGTCGATTATGGCCAGTAATTCAAATTACACTGAATAAGCTATCTTAGTCATTGGTTTTCTAGCAAGGCGGCCGGAAAATTCCAATTCATTTTCAATGCTTTTCTTTTAATTACCATAATAAATTGTAGAACATCTAAATCGGAAACACTGCAAGGTAGGTCGGGAAACTACTTTCGCCGTGAGAGATAGAGATCGGGTAGGAAGGGCCCCCAATTGTGTATTCCTCTTGTAAACATGACGGTAAGCTTCTGGTGATGACTATCGCCTAGTTTGGGCTAAAGCCTTACAGATTTATGGGCACAATTCTATTTAAAAAATTGAATGCTCTTTAGCATATTGTAACAAGTTTAGGCGAAAACTAAACCACCAAAAAGTATGATTTTCAGCTGCAGGCTTAGTTATTAACAAATACACACTTGAGACATCCCAATTAGTCGACATATTCAATTATAGAAATAAATATATCAAATCTTTTGTCTTATACTTTTAATTTGATATGTCGATATTAAAATTCGAATCCATATTTTTTCTAACAAAACAAAATTAAATTTTAAAAAACACTAAATAAAATAAAAATATCTACAAAGGCAACCAAACAAAACTTTTTAAAAATTTAAATCACTGTCTGTAATTATAGTAACCTCTGATTAACAATTAAGACAGAAATGAAACACAAACTGAAAATATTCTAGCCAACTTATACAATTTCATTCATCAGAACAGCAAATACCGTTGGTAACATATATAAATATACGTCCAATACCTTCTTTGATTTATTCTGTTGGATAACAAATAACCATTAAAATCGTCAAAATTATTAAATAATCAGGCTGTTATCCTAACATAAGACTTATTATACACATTTTTATTACGATTTATTTCAAAAGAATTCCATGAAAAAATACAGAAGCTCACATGTCGTTCAATGAATGGCCCATAAAAAGAAAATTATGGTCCCTAAGAAGATCTGAGGGCATACATTTTAGCTCAGAATTTACAAGGGACGCTTCACTCAACTCAATTTCATTTTTTATTCTTCTAACATAAAAGTCAGACAATGGTTTAAGTACATTGAATGGACGTAAAAGAGATTTTATCAAAACATATGTACATACGCTGGCACCAAGAATATTGGGACATATAATTTGTTTTATTAAAGATTTTATGTGTTTTGTACATAGGTAGCTTCAACATACAAAAATTTTTCTAAGGAATACATTAAAACAAATTTGATTATATAAATATCCTTATAAAAAACCTAACAGACTTTGATTCATTGCAAAACCTCCCAAACTATGCTAACAAATTATTTTTTTTTTTAAAAAGCTTTAATGAGCATATTTTGTGTTATATTGGCTAAAGCAGTTTTCATCCTTTCAAGTTGTTTCTAATGTAAGAAGAACCTAACCATTGTCTAATGTTCCACCTAACAAAACCTGTTAGTAAAACATGTTTATTTTCATTCTTAATTTAAAACAAATTTGGTCCTTTTTTTCCCTCAACTTTATTCTTTAAACTTTTCCAACGTTTCGACCCTCAGGCCATTCTCAAGGATATATTGATGTCATTTCCTTTTTCAAATCTTAAAAATGCAGGCTAATTGCCTTTGTCCCATATAACCTTTTCTAAATAACTTTTTCCTAGATTTAAACTTTTATAAAAAATAAAAAAATTTTTTAAGATCTGAAAAAGGAAATGACATCAATATGAAGGTATCCTTGAGAATGGCCTGAGGGTCGAAACATTGTAAAGGATAAAGTTCAGATAAAAAAAGGATCAAATTTGTTTTAAATTAAGAATAAACTAAACCACCCTCAAACTAGAATATATAAAATAATTAATCTAATGTTTATTTATTGTTTTGTTTTTTTCGTACCCTCCATTGAAAATAAGGAATACTTAGGTACAATGATGTAAGTTGAAGTGTGCTGCCTTCTTCTACCATGGGTATAAACATGTTTATAAATATAAACCAACTTTTTAATATATATGGAGCAACATTGAGAAACCGGGAACCTGGGGCAAACCCACCGCTCCCAACTTCCGCGGTAGCCTTTATTATCTTACCTTTAAGACGTTCATTTTTAACGAGTATTAGTCAATGTATGACGACGGAGTCAATTTCATCATACCACAAGATATAATCAGTAGACAGCTCTTTCCTACCAACAAATATACATACCCAATTTCTTGGAATATATATATATATATATTGATAATGTAATCATACTTTATGAAGGGTACGAAGAAATTCCAACCAACAAAATTCAACACAGTTCTTAAAGTAATAAATGGTTCTCGAATAAATTTTCAATATCCTAAGTTTTCATTAACTTTATGTGTACTTCAAATAGCCAAACCATTTGATATAAACGTTCCTAATACATAGAAACTTATTGAAACGTTCACATTTTTAAAAGATCGATACGGATTGATACTCTACTTGAAGAATATATGAGCCTAATATAAATATTTCATTCGACGGATATTCAACTTAGACATTCAGATACAGTAAAATAAAATAATGAGTATACGTCCTCACGTATCAACCAGAAAATATAATAAATTAAAAATCATTACCATTTACCACCCGTCCGTAATCCAAGAATTGGGATTAAAAAAGTGTTTGAAAGAAACAAAATCATCAGTTTAATCGACAAAAATTTAAAAAAGTGACCAAAAAATGGGAATCAGCAAATGTAATATATTATAGTATAATAATAGACATAATATAATATATTAAATAAGAGAAAACATGTATCTAACAATAATATTTCTAGAGAAGTAATATTGGCCTCATCGACGCCTGAACATTGTGTAATGGTAACCAACGCCCTTGAACCTGGCCGTGGTTGGGATAATGCCCACTAATGAAGGGCCAGAAGGACCAGCTTAGGGTCCAGAAGGGCAATTTACTGGCTCGGTCCTCAGATTGAGCTGAGTCTAAGGCGCCGCCGGCATTACAGCCCACGTTCATCACGGCTCGGCTAATCATCAAAATATCATTACTCCACTGAGTAATCCACCAAACAATAAAGATTTTTTTAACAAAAAAATCCATAGTGAAAGAATTTAAAACCCAACCTGTCGAATGGTAGATTTGAAAAGCATTCTGGATTAATAATAGTGATGAATTGAGAACATTAATATACAATAATCATAATATATATATTTATCAGGAATTTCTAAATCAGGTGTTACTAGTATTTAGTATTTCAAGTTTATCAACAAAAATCAAAGTTTCTACTTTGTTAACAATTAGCAAGTATATTCCCACAATTTGTTGGTTTTAGTAGTACAATGTTAATATATACAGGTAGGTTATTTGATTTGAGAAAAAAAAATAATCTTTTTTCATTCCTAATTACTGGCTGACTATATGATGCATACCTGTACTGGTTCGCAAAACAAGTTGAAATAATGGGATAAAATACGAGTTTCAAAAGGAAATGACAGAGATATCTCCCAGTGGGGTTTCCTCTAGGCTTTACTGAATGATAAAGGACCAGATTTAATATGAAAGAGAGGGGGAAAAAATACACCTACAGAAACCATAGGTCCTTTTACACAATAATTATAATACATCTTATTAGGAGAAAGTCATTCCTATGTTATATTTACTACAGATCAAACCCTGGCCTAAAATTTCACCCTATGCTAT
>NW_027104890.1:1606431-1670261 GCF_000696795.3 Halyomorpha halys | reverse complement strand
GATATCCAAATTAAGATATTTAGTTAAAATTAAACAAACATTATTATTTTTATTCACACGTTGGATTAAGAATAATATTAATTATTTATTAAATTATATGGCAATAATATATAATAAAAACTGTGGTCTTATTATTAATTGGTCAAAAAAAGGATCTATGTAGGCAATTAACTATCATTTAGAATACTCGGCGATGTACAGTTTTCAAGTTGCAAAATAAAAATTAAAGATAAATTGCCTAAATTCTAAATTTTGTTTTAAATATGACTATAAGTTCAATAGGTTGTTCGATCGTAAGTCCGATCTCAATGATTTATGTTTGTTTCGTAGGGAATTTAATTCACTGTAGAATAATATATTACTATAGAAACATTACTGTAGTGATATATTACTATAGAAAAATATAAGAATCGGGCTATCAACAAAAAATCAGATTTTCAAATTGATATTCCCCGCTCCTGGGAAAGATTCCCCCCAGACCTTCACCATTCGTTTGTTGGACAACCTTCTGACAAGTCCAAGCTAATTAATTCTTCTGGACACTATAAATTCCACAAAGTAAATAAAAACTTCATTACAAAATTGTTTGTACTGAGAATGGTCTTCTGGTAACGTTATAGGCGGAACTGAAATCATCTTAATATTTCATATTTTAAAAATAAAATTATCATAATGACTTATGGGCCCTGTTTTATAAAAAAGTATCAACTAAGTGTTGTAGTTTGTACTAGGTACAATTTTTCTGATTTTTAAAATCTTGACAAATAATATTTGAATTTTATAACTCCCATAATATCATTATTAGTTGTCCCCATTACGAAATGAAAAGTTTGTTTAGGTATTTGTATTTACGAGCAAATGCCATGAACATTCACTATGAAACATCGCACTGGTGTCTCAGTTCTCCCGAGCCCATGGGGTTTAATCACGGCTACAGTAACAGAATAAATAATTATCTGCCACAGCTGGATTCGAACCCAGGTCCCAAAAGTTAGTATCACAGCACTTAGCATTAATTAAATCAATTAAGTCACTAATGAACAGTTATGGTTATCTACAGCAATATGTTAATTATCACGTAAGTGAATTTCTAATGACTAATTACTAATGGCTTATCTAAGCCTCTGTTACATATAGTAAATCACTCAATTTACAAGATCACAGAACTTTGTAAATAATATAAAACAGCAGTATAACAATCAAAAAAGAAAAGATGAGCTCTAATAGTCTAAATTTCGGTTTAGGTAATTTACAATTACCCTTAGTTCCTATGAAATTAATAACCACCAAAAACAAGAATAATATGAAATGAAACACAATTATTTTAACAGTTTTTTCTTGAAATAGCAAGATCGCTACAATACATGATTTATATTCAAGACCAAACAGTATAAAAAAAAGAAGAATCTTTAATCCTAACTGTTGCACGGTGGACTCTTTATTTTTTATTACACTGGACTGCAAATTCAAATAGTATTTCAAAATTAGATTAGGATCGCCAATAATAACTTTAATTTTTTCTAATCACTAAGAAGCTTCCATGAAAAAACAATAGCTAAATTTATTTAATGACTAATCATTACAATTGTTGCAAGTATAAAGTAAAGTTTCGGAGTGAATTGTTTCTCATACTTATTTTATTTTTTTAATGTTTTTTTTTCTTTATAATTTTTGATACTATATTTAACAGAGATACGGCACAGGCAAGCAACTAAAGGTACATTCAGTTATTTTAAAAACTTTTTTCTATTAAAATAACAAGCAATGTTCCAATACATGTAGTATTTGTAGTACCATATACTCTCTTTTAACTATTTGATATTTTTTCACAATTTGTTTTCATAAACTAACCCAGTTTTAAATGAACTTAAATAAAACACAAAGAATTTTTTTAATTTTTCCTAATAGTATTATTATGTCATATCGATAGTAACAACATGGATTTAAAAGATAATGCTTAAAATAATAATCTTCATTATATTAACAAAATAATATGCAAATTTAAAGTAACGCATACATATTTTATTTAGGATGTATCTATGTCAATTATATTTAATAGTGGATGGGAGATAGGGTTAGAATACAAAGAAGGTAAGGACTGAAAAATAACCTGCAATCGTAAAAGGTCCCTGAACTTTTAAAGTTACTGCGAATCGAGATAAAGTGTGAATAAAAGGAAGCAGTAAGACAAAATGGTAAATGACCTTTGCTTACAACTGTCGCAGCCAACCTCAGCTAATTTACTGAAAAGAAGAAACAAGTCTTGCAATATATGGCCGACTCTTGAAGACTGCCAAGGCAACCTAGTTCTTTGTTCCTATAGATAATAGTTAACATTTTTCAATTTTAAGGTAGGGTTTTCATACATTTTTCGAAATATTAATGAAATAAAAAAAGTATGCAAATAGTGCTAACACTTTTTTTTTTTTTTAATTACTTAACAATACAACTGTATATAAAATAAAATGAACAAGTAAGTTTGAAGTAAGAACATAATGGTATGTTACAGGCATGTAGACAAACTACCCATTGGTAGCACTCTAAAAACATTTTTAAAATATAAGGTCTCGAGGCCATCTTCTTTTCAGGCGTCTTGGAGGGTTGTCAGGAATGGAAGAGGTAGCAAGGTTAGAAACTAATAAGTTTGAGAGATAAGGGAGTTTTTAACGGAAGAGTTTATATCTGATTCAAGCTAGATCTGTTATATAAGGAACATTTAGGTCTTAATGGATGATTTTATTTGAGACAAAGTAAGGAGCATTGAGGATTTTGGATTGTAAGGATTGGATACGAGAGGAATTCGAAGTTTTAGTAGAGCCCCAAAGATCAACTCCGTATGTTCAGATAGGCCTTATTATTCTCATGTAGATCAATGTAATGAATTGGAAATTTAGACCATTTGTTTAGTAAGTGCTTTAATAGTCGAAATCGACGAGCAGTTTCTTGTCTTTTCAGTCTTGTGTGAGGATTCCAAGTTAGTCGTTTGTCAAGGTAGCAGATCTGTTCTACAGGGGAAAGAGCAATATTATTAAAGTATACTGTAGGGCTTTCGGCAGGTTTACAACGCTAACACATTATAACTTAAATACTGGTATTAACAGTTCCGATTGCAATGCATCAATTGTAAATGCAGAAGATATCGCTCTTTCACTCCCGACAAATAAATTTCTTTTTCATTTTGAATTTGAAGTATTACAAACATAATACCGTAGACTGGGTTTAGGCTATTTACCGTCGTCCAACAGACCATCCCGAAGCAAGTAGGATTGTCACAAATTAATTCCAGTCTACCAACCAATCTACAAAATACGAAAAACAAAATGCAAAAACACTTTTTCTTGTCAGATGTGCTAAAAGATATATCTCTGTATCCAACATCCACACATTGAATCATTCGGTATCCCAGTTTTATTTATAAAGAAACATTTTATCAATAATAATAGAATCCATAGTTTCGTAATTAAAATTATTATTTCAAATATTATTTATTACTACCCATACTACAAAATAGGAATTTCTGGAGCGGTTGGGTCTAGGAGTTCAACATTCGCATCATTTCTGGAACGGGTTAAAGGTCAAAAACCTCCAGAATGCATTGTATTTTGCCTTAGGAGTCATGCACCGGATTCATCCAGCTCAAGGAGACGGAATAATTTCAAGCCATAAATGTTCGTTTTAAGAAACGGAAACCAATATTATGTTATTCATTTACATAGAACCTCTCTAGGCTTTCAGAAAGCATTACGAATTAAATTTACTAAATATTTTGCTTGACTCTTGACAAGAGGATATCTGGGCTCCCTCGGGGTATGCATGGTCCACAATCTTATAGAGTGTTGTCCCAGTCAAAGTCTTTGCCAATCCTGGTTAGACTTTTCTTTGACTAAAGAGATAAATTCAATAGGTTTTTTGTTAATGATAGTTAATCCTATTTGATAGCTATCATACTCATACCTCGTGCCATCTTATCGTCTCTGATTTCGACGTTACTAGTGGTATAAAAATAAAATCTGAGAAATTATCAAAAATATCATAGTAATAAAAATAATGACGAATGCTTAAATTCTATTACTGATTCATAATTAATGTTTTCACTACTGTATTATATTCTTCAATTTTTGTAGTATTATATTCTCTCGAGTATATCGCAACCTACATTTCTTCTGAGAGAATCCAGAAGCCTTTAGCGACTTTTTTAGGGAAACGTCAGACACGAATTCATGACGAAGGAGGTCAGTGACTACCTTCACGCCTCAGACGATCACCTCCAGCTACTCGATATTTCAACGAAGCAGCTTATTTCCGTACACGTCAACGTACACAACACGAAAATCCTACCTTAATTAAGATCCACTTTATATATAGCCATGTATAATAATGAGGAAGACATTATTAAAGACAAGTAAAATGTATTTACCTATAATATATAGGTAATTACGACATCTTTTAAGAATAAAAGATTTAATGAATGCGCAGATTCGATTTTGATGACAGCTCTTGCCAACAAACCTTCCACCACTGAACTCAAGCAAAACACTAATCTTCACAGTTGGATGTAACAAAATCATCCGACCTACGTTTCGATCGATCTCTAGGGAGCTTGACCATCGGGCTAGTGCATTTTATTATTTTTTTTTTTTTATTAATTCCATCGATATCCATCCTGAGAAATTCTCACGTCTATTTCTATCGTCACAACGCATTCAATTCAATTATATTAATCGAGTGTAGATAACGCCTTTCGGAATTATATACCCGTCAAATTTATCTAATCCCAAAAATTTCACAGTATCGAAAATGAGATGGTATCGGAAGTGGTAAGAAACAACACTATTTATCTCATAATATTTAATCAATAATATTTATCTTAATTAAACAAAAACAATTAACCATCATTGCTATACTGTACCTTCAATTATCGTTAAATAATACAATATCACCCTATACTTTATTCTCCAAAACCTTAAGTCATTGTTCTTTTCATAATGTAAAGAGCAGGAGGAATCATCCCGAGTTTCTGACAAAACATATAATATAAATAGTATAATAAAAACTCTTCCACTCAATGTTAAAAACCTGTGTAATTCGAAAGAAACTACATTATAATGACAAGAGTTGATTTTTTTACAACACACAAATGCAACACAATATTTTTAGAAAATTACTGTAGTAAAATATTTTTTCATTTATAATACTAATGGAGTTCAAATTTTTTTTTTAATTGCAATAACATTCTCCTTGCCGTATTATCTGTATAATCAAGTAAAAATACAATGTCTTATGCACTTTCAAGTTTACAACACACAAGAGCTTTACTGACACGAAATTTAACAACAATTACAAATATGTTTATAATACCTTCTCAGCTTCCATCGACTCCTCTCATACATCAATAATGCCACAATATTGTGGTATAAAAGTGGTAACTATATCCTATCATCATATTTAATAATCATTTAGATAATGATTCAATAATAAATAATTCTATACATACAAGTGAGAACATCCTTTGAAACAAAAGATAAAAAATCCAGCATGAACAAGAGGCATGGGGATGATAACCCAATTTTCCAGTCGGTTTATCTTCACCTTTGTTGCTCGTTCGAGCACACCATGGAATGTTCTTAATGGAATCTGTCAGTTTTCTACTTCCACCCCTGAAAATTATTAGATGTCTAGAATCTACTCTAGATGATCATATCTTCAAAAAATGAAATAATGCCCCAATTATGAAACATGCCTTGAAGCTACTTTTCGGATTCTGATCAAGGTTTTGAAATTAGTTTCATCTTGAATTTACTTCTTTATCTATATTTTAATATAACGGTTACGTTTGGTTGAGGGATAGACATTCCAATTGGAATGAATTTATTTATAATTCATTTTATAAACATAAAAATATTCTGTGACTTCTAATCACCATTTTATTTGAATTTAAATATTTACATCAACCAATTAGGTTAGGAGAAGTATACACTTTTTAAGATTTTACTTAGGTTAGGATGAGGAAAAATTTTACCAATTTTCATCAGTCACTAAATTTTGTATCGACTTCTACACACAATGAAGATATTTTAATTTTAAGAAGTCATTTACTTTAATTTTCACGATCTCTTGCAGTACTGTTACAAGTGAAAGGAACAATTACTAATATTTTTTCCGAAAAATTGTTTTGAAGCATTAATTTTCAACTATAAATTAATTAACTTGGTTTGTTTTGTGGTTCTATTTTCAAAAACCCACAAACTAAACCGAGTTTGGTTCGATTTTAATGAAACAACAAAAAACCACAAAATGTTTGTAAACAAGAAAGTCGATTTAAAAAACTATTAAAATTAGAAATGTTTACAAATATTTTGTAATATTTTAAATTTTGTAATGCTTAAACTTTTAAGTAAATTGTTTAAACAAGGAAGCATATTGAAGAGAAAAAATTACTCGGAACCAATTATTCACTATATTTACTTTATTTAATTAATATTTTTAATTAATGAAATAATATAATCAGTGATAATTGATCCTTTCACCAGCAAATTGCACGTCTATTTCTCAATTTTCACACCTATTTCGAAAACTTTCATAATTTCTATATTATATGAGAAATGGAGAAGCCAAGAGTCACTGAACTTGTAACGGGACAATTTCGGAACCCCGGCTATATTTTTTTTATCTCCTACCGGATTAAATAGCTATCCTTATGCATCCTCTACCTTCTATAAAATGGGTCCCCGATCCTTTAAGAGCTTACTGTATGATTCTGACAGTTGAATCTTGTATACTGTAAACTTTTGAGGCATTAACACTCCTTACTAAGTACCTACTCTACATAAGACCTTACATGTTTTGTAGATCTTTTTTTTATTAATTTATTATATATTATGTTTAATTATTATATGGAGTAATTGAGTGGATAAGGTACCTTACTGGGCCGGGTGTAAGTCCGGCTTTAGTAGGGGATTGAATGATACACACTTGAGTACTGGAGATCATTCATGTTCAACCGCTTAAGTACAGTAGCCACCAGATATTTTAAAGGGCTAGTATTAAAAACTTGGCAGTTGAGTGAAAAGACAGGCCACATTATTTCCTTGAGCAACCACTTTACTTTCAATTTATGTGGACAAGAGTCATTACTATTGGCTCAGAAGAATATTATATGCCTTGCAACATTTGGAAACAGTAAATTTGGCGTTTAAACAGTAATTTAAAGTAGTGCAACTGCATCCAATTTAAATTAGTGTAATTAACTGCTCTAATTGCAGTATAGGTTTCTCCTATCCGATTATTGTTTCTACCTAGTAAAAATTCATTTTCCATTGAAGATGAATCTTACAGAGAAAGGTAAGACTAAATACCTTACAACTAACTACCCTGTTCTACCACATTAAACATGTGGTACATATATTTTCATATTAGATGATAAAAAAAACAAAGTTATCCCAGGAGGTTCCAAAGGGTTTTATATTGGGTTTGTCTCTCTAAACCTTGTAGTTAGAAAAGCATTAAGAGATTTTTGGCTCTATGGCTGATAAAATGATTTTTCAAATTTGGAATGAAGCCTCTAATCGGCCTTCATTTTGAAAGAAATGATGGATGGTTCTAATGTTGGTCGAGCTCCACAGATCATTGTGGAGGGACCTGTGACTTCAGTATCAAAACTTTAAAAAAATGGTCAGGTATTTATTTTTTGTTATTTGATTTTAGGATTCTAATCCAATGATTCAATCGGTCTTTAAATGTAAGAAAATATATAAAAAAAAATTTTTTAACAATCACTCCGATAATGGGGTTACAGAACTTTGTCCACCCAATGCGGTGATTATGCGGAAAAAATATTGGATTAAAAACCCCTAAAGTAATTTCTTATCGTTTCTAACTATATCATTTCACGCAATTAACCTTATGTGTCACTGAACATACCTCATCGCTAGAGTTCGGTTGAAACCCCCCTGACAGTTCCATTCCGAAAGCATAAATCAAATACAAATTCAATGAGGTAGTACCGAAAGAGGAATATCGAGAGGAAATCAGAGCAGCGGATTACATCAGGAGTGACGGGTAAAGACGCAGCTTCACTGCTGTCATATTGACAAGCCATTTCATCTGTCATGTCAAGCACTGTGGGGAGTGATTTATATTTATCAAAAGAAGAATTGATTTTTCCGACTAAATTCCATAATTTTATTTTCAGTCCACGCATGAAATTTAATTTAAACTAAAAATATTTATTGCTCTTATCTTTAATTGAATCATCTCCTAAATGGCGGTATTTATGGCGGTATTATTTCCAAGAACCATATAAACCAATTAAAATTCATATTCTTTAAATCATAGTTACCCTGTTTAAGTAATTATTATTAATTATACTCAATGATCATTATTTTTATTAATGTCACCATTCTTGCATCATAAGTGGGTTAGGAGTGAGGGAGAGGGTTATGGTTAGGAAATAAAGCACACTGCTAAATGTAATAAAAATAACTTATCTAACTGACTTTCTTCCTACTTTTAACAAATGTATGAAATAAACAAGATGCTATAAGGATTATTATGCCTAAATTAACATGATAACCAAAAACATATTTGTTTTGGATTAATCGGTTTATAATTAGAACCTAGTTTTTTAATATATATATTGTCTTAAGTGGGAGAATGAGTCCATTAGAAAGTAACAATAAGTTTTTTTACCACAATATATTATTGTGTTTTAATTTCACTCCCATAACCGTATCGTAAACAAAAGTATATATTCCTTTGTATAATAGGTCATATGTTATGAAGGTCAGATCTTCGATCTAGTAGCAGTCAAGGTTGTTTTGAAAATAGTAGTTTAACATAGCTACGGTATTTTTACAAATACATTTTACATATACCATGGAAGTTAAATAATATGATGTGGTATACTATGCCTCAAAACAAACTATTTAATTCAAATCACACTATATAAACTGTAAATAGGCTTCCATTAAAAGGACATCATGATACAACTTGTTAGTCTAAACTCATACTCGTTGTTTTAAGCATTAAGTGTAAAAGTTTATTATTAAACCTCCATGCGTAGTATTTTATTCATTTTAGACCAGCAAAGTTTATCCAATGGTTTACCAGGGATTGAATCTAACAATTAGATAAACTGGTTCCAAAATATTAGAAGGGAAATCCTAAAATGAAATAAAAGAAAATATAGCCTTTTCTTTGAGAATCTTAAATCTTGAACATAAATCTTAGAGTCAGAAAGTAAGGACAAACAAAGTGTCCCTCACGACAAACGAAACGAAAAGGACTGCTGACCATCTGAGAAAAACTGCTACTGCTGTTGGGCGTAATCTGATCGAATACAAGACCAACTCTCACAGAGCCAAGTTCACAAGTGCAATCCCCTAGTCAAATTGCCTCATCAGGCAAGAAAAAGGATACCACTGTCTGTTAGGCGGTCAAATGACCTTCTAACTGTGCAATTTAAAATATCCTCTATATGGTCATCCGAAGATAAATGGGATCAGTTAATTTTTTTTTAAATCGTTTTTTGTTACAATTTTATACTATACTAAAAATACAAGAATATCGACTTTTTTTTTATAATGTATAAGACTCTCCATAGATCTTGATCTATTCTCTTGAGAAAACATGGGTAAGAAACAAAAAACTAGCACCTCACTGGCACCGCTTGCACTTATTGGCACAAACAACGGACCATTTTCAAGTCCCTCCAGAACAAAATAAATATCAAAGGATCATTGTGAATTTATTTTGGATTTAATAACGTTTAGAGAACCATTTATTTTTTAAAGACATAATGAAAAAAAAATATGTTTTACTATTGATATACTTGCCATGAGCACTTTCGATCCTCATTGACAATGAAGTACTTCTTAAATTTAGGTAAAAAAAAATTTTTTAATTAATATTTTATCGTGTTAGAACAGACTTTGGAATATTTTCAAAAGATATCCTAGAGGTTTTAGCTAAGTGTTAACCTAACCTTCAGAACTTTTTATTTTACAAGAAATAATTTATTTTAATAAACCAAAACCAACACAGTTATTATTTAAATTATTAAACACATAAATCCAATTATAGAACAACCTAATGCACTGGACTCAAGAACCGATTTATTACTTGATTCAAATATATGATTGACATCCGTACAAAAACAGCAAAAGATAATTATAACTCTTTCGGCAAAGACCACTTTGTAGATGTCACTTTAATTTTCTACTGTTTGACGACACATTGGAACATAGCCAAAGTTAAAGATGTTTTGGAACTTTCTGAAGTTTCCCACAAGAGTTCGGCCACTTCACAATTAGAAAATTATCCGGAATGGAGCCTTATGTTATCAACTATATGCATTAATAATATACAATACTGTCTATTTAATTTGACCTTGTGAAATATAGTAAAGTACACAGTTCGAAAGTTGAAGAAAAGTTCCTAATATTAGTTGGTAATAAAATATAGAACCATGGGATGTTCGTGTAATTACTTTGAAACTATTGCAACTAACTCCAGAGAAGTTTTGTCTCTTCTGAGAACTTTCATCTAGAGCCAGTTAATAAGAAACTACCCGGAATTCTTTGCTATAAGTTGCTAAGGATTTCCAAATGAAATAAGGAGGGTAGCAGAAAGATTTCACAGTACTCTAAGTGAACACTTGAAAACGTATCATAAGGACAAAGGGTTAGAACCAGGGGAAATGATGATCAGCGCATTAGCGGCACATAATCATTCAATCCACACTGTAATGGGGTGTGCGCGTCCAAAAGTATCTTTCGGCATCAGGGGCATCGTAGAAATTTTAGAAATACAACTACTGTGGAAGGAGAGATAGTGATTAACTGTTTGGCTGTGCCGAAGTTATGGTATAGTCAATGGACAGATCGAACGAGAGAAGAGCAAGAGAGTATCGTTGCGAAATTCGAATCTTCAGGAGTTGATGAGGGAAATAAAAAACAAAAAAAAATTGTGCCGAAAATTAGATACCAATAGTGAAAAAGAACTGCTGCCAGGGCCCATTCCGGGTGATTATAATTAGAATGAATAACATTGTAAGGATTAATAGTATAGATAAACCGAAGAAGTGGCGAACTGTTCTTGTCAAACAGTTTAAGTTCCCTGCAACTACGATTCTGTAAGCACCACGAGTGTCCCCTTGCGAAACCAGAACATATTTGGTTTGGTTTTTTGTATGTGTTATGCAGAAGTACAGAGAGATGTATGTAAAGAGAAAAAGATTTGGTGCTGTGTTTTGTTTTTGTTACTTTTATACTAATTTGTTTTTATTTTGTTATTGTTGTATATATTTATTTTATAAAATTAACTTTTGAGAAAAAAATATGTTTAGTTTAATTGTTTACTTATTTAGTTTTTTTAGTTTAGGAGGAATCGTTTGTAAACTGTCGGAGGGGGAGGGAGGGAGAGAGGGAGAGAGGAGTTTTATTTTCACAGCTAGCCATATCAGCTGGCTTCATAGGACTTAAGTGCTTAACCTGATGTATTTTCATCCTCCAATTACTCAATTTTGAAATAAAAGTGACTTCGCCAGTTTTTCCATCACAGCCATCATGTATTTAGGATGTTTTGTAATAAGCTTGAATAGCCGAATTTTTAATGGTATCTGAAATTTTTTTTTCATAATACTTGTTTACTAAGTATTTGTCTTACACTTGTACAAATAATTTAAATTTTTAATAACTCTATAAAATAAATAATTTAGAGCAAGAACCATATCGATTTTCAAATGTCCTACAATGGGCCTTTTTTTTTATTTATTTAAAAGTCATGTACATCTCTAATAACTAGTGTTTTATTTGAAAATTATTTCATATTAATAAATTGCTATAATAAATCTAAAAAAATAAGATTTATAAGGACAAAACATTTAACGCACTACTAATATACCATTCATGACTAATTTATGAAACGAGGTGAATAACATTTCAAGTAGAAATTTAAGATGAAATAACGATTTCGACACTCCTTTCAGTCCATTTTATAAAAAACCCTTTGGAAGGAGTCACGTCTGCCAGCATAAGCGAGGCTAGTTCTGTTACGAGTGTGCGCTGGGTTACGGTTTGCATTACACCTTTTTGTGGAGTTCTGTTAAAAACTGACAAAGTGTTAGGAAATCTCTCTACCGTAGGGCGAAATGGTTTCTTATGATGAAAACTGTACTCGATGTTAAGAAGATTATCTGGCAATATTAGAAAAATATTAAATAGTTTATGAACTAATCAATCTTGACAATTCCACCACAGTTAGCGAAGAGTGAGAGTTATTACCGTAAGGCAAGTATTACCTGTCTGTGACAAACGTTAACATACAGATATTCTTATTTGGTCTAAATTCCATAGAATTGAATAGAAGAAGAAGTATTTTTTGGAAGTATTCACTAGTTTCTTAATATCTAACATTATCGTTTTTTTCTTTTAGCAGAGTAATTATTCACTTATTATAACACAATAGTGGCAAACAAATTAAAGAAAATATTATAGCACAAACTTTTAAACATCCCTAATTCAGTGACCTAAAGCGATACGATCCAAATATAATCCACAAAATACAGGTGCAAAATTAGTTTCGACAAAAAATGGATTTGGATAACATTTTGATCCGGAGCTCTGCATGTATTGATAAAAATATTTTATTACTTAATCCGTTTTTTTATGGAATATTCGCTTTAACTACAAAATATCAATTGAGATGGCACTGTCTTGATTTTAAGATGGCCACTATGACCAAGGTCATAAATTGTTAATCTGTAAATAAAGTACCATTAAAATTTATCATATCAAATATTTAAAAAAAATATTAATATAAATCACTTGTACATATATTATTTGTAATATTAATTCAAAATAAATAACTTCTAATAAATTTATAATTTCTTATATGCTTGAAATCAATTAAAAAATAGTAATATTTTTTAATTGATTTTTTTTATAGCGGATACAATTATTTACTTTTATCGCTAATATCTCTTTAATTATCTAGAATTGTCTTAATTTGCATAATGAAATATTTTTAGACTGTAAATACTATGAAACACGTATTTAACAACTTAACTAAACAAAAAGGCAAGATCAAATTTATCTATGAGGTTTTGTGGATACTGGTAGTTACCACCTCTACCCTTCTGACTGTTAATATAATTATCATAATACTAAAATATTTTATTATATTAATGTTTAGAATCGTAGTATTTATGAGTACGAAATAGTTTATGATGGAGTTGTGTGGCTGTCATATAAGGCTATTGAAGTACATATTTATGTAATAACAAACTTCAGAGGATCGGATGTAAATCTTTAAATGTCCAAGACTAATAAAATATAGGATTCTTATGGAAGGCTTATCTTGGTGATCATACCTAAAATGTGAAGGACATTCCTGTAAAATCAGTATATTTATTTCATTTTTTTTTTTTTGGAATCTCGTCAGTGTGTGATGTACCGAACGCCGTCCAGAAATTAATATGTAAGAGAAGGAGCGTATGATCCCGGAAGACGTGTAGAGACTGGAGAAGACGGGATCTAACCACTCAGAATGACCTAGGCGATGCCGCCTTCCTCCCATTGACAGCATAAACGACCCTCTGAATCTTTCAACATTTCCGAACCGTGCTCATCCTGGCAACCAACTTATTTCGACGGACACCGAATATGGCTGAGGTAAGGAGAGAATATACAATTCATGTTCATTCAATTTCAGAAGTAGATATTCAGGGCAAGAGAACACATTTCTTAAGGATCGCTAAAGTATATCAGTAATATAAATTATTTTATTCTGGTTTAATCAAGTACACCATATGCAATCCATATTGCTACAGTTCCTAAAAGTAAGTAATAAGCATATTATAAAAATAAAAAACCTGCTTCGGTCGAAACCCCCATGTTTTCGCAACTTTTTTTCTTTGTTTTATTTATTTATTTTAATATGTTGACTTCTCTATTTGTGTGTTTTAACGTATTTCTTCATTAAATTATTTTATTTTATTAGTACTATTGTTTTTTTTTTGTTTTTTTAAACTTATTTATCCATTCAAGTGTTTCCTGTAACTAATTTTTTTATTATATTTTCCTTTTAATCTATGTGTTAGTTTTATTCTCGTAAAATGTATCTGTTTGTTTTTGGTAAACTGATCTACTGCTGTGACTATGAATGATGGTCTGATCTCACATTACCGTCTAATATTGAATTTGTTTAGCTGATCACTGAAGAGGATCTAGGAGGGTGAATTCCGGAGAGCGAATTTGTTGATCGGGTGAATTAAAAAATTGTGAAATGGTAAAATTGGAAGAGCAGAAATGAGAAAGAAAAATAGGAATGAATTGAAACATTTGTATTTGCTGTACAATACAACCAAAATACCGAAATTGATTTTAAAAGGAAACTGTAGGGGAAAAAATTGTTTATTATATCTTATTATTGTATCTGTTTTTTTCTGATTATACCATGTATGTCTAATTTATATATGTCCGATTACGGATTGATAAGTATGCTGTGTGAGATAGCAACCTGATGTATTTAGGCAGCATAGATAAAGTAATTCTCTCTCTCTCTAGAGAGCGCATGTGACCCATGCTGAAGAAATAAAAATCTAGAATATTTAAGAGTTATAAGAATTTTCTAGTCTTTTATACAATATGCCATGTCCTAACCAATCGGAATTTCAACGTTCGTACTGGTTCAATTTTTTCGGACAACTTTGGTTGCACAATAGTGTTCCTCAAGGCTCTCTTTAAATCCAACACTATTCAACATTGCAATCTATAATATCTGAAATAAAAAAAAAAAGAAATTCTTCAAAGAAAATCCTTAACAAGTTAGGAGTGAACACAGTACACCATACTACGATCCGTAGCGGAGCCTTCAGGACTAGCAGGACCAGCAACTTACTCTGGGATGCCCAAGTGTGCCCAATAGAACTAAGTAGGCCTATAGGGATAGAATATTTAAAAAATTTAGCCCAACTGACGTCACAAAGTGGGACAGGTAAAATATTTTTTGTATATTATGAAAAATCATATGTAAGGTTTTTAAAAGGAGATATGAAACATTTCAATCATTTATCTTTATTTGAAACTGTTTTTTCTTCCATATAAAGGCATGAAATCTAAAAGATATTGCCATGGCTTGAATGAGCAGAAATTCAGCATTCTAACAGTTCCAGTTACGTTGGATTTGGATAACATTGTAAGGAGTTATGAATTTATTTCTTATACGAGGGACATCGACAGACTCCTAAATATAAAAAATATCCTCCTGAAATTACACCAAAAAAATTCAAATTTTTTTAAATATAATAATTCGTATTTAATGGTTTCAAAATACGCTAAAACCTAATCTGACACTTTTCTCTTATACGAAATTGTTTTGGTCTACTTTACAGGTAACTACTTTTGGCTTTTGTATTTTTTTTACAAAAAAGTAGCTGTTTTATTTATTCATGGATGTAATGGATTAAAAATGATAAGTAAAACTTTGGTAGGAAGCGATAGACAATAAAGAATCAACTTTCAATTTTCTAAAAGTAATTCATCGTAAAGGTTACGACAAGAATAACTTATTCTATAAAAATAACAACAGGTTAGGATCAACGAAATGGTGTTGACTCCACAACGAGAGAAATAAAAAAAATTAATAAATTCATTTGTGAACAAACAATATATCTGCACAATTTCAATTGAATTTTCAAACAAACGGTTTTTAAGGAATTCTTTTATGATGAAATATTTTAAAACATCTCTCATACCTAGTTTCAACAAACTTCAAAAATATTATTTTATAAATAGTATTAAGTTCACGGTAGTATGAAAAATGATGATAACCAAAACTAAATAATGAAAAATCAGTGGTTAGAAATACATTATTTTTTATTTATTTTTTTCAAGTTCTTAATATTAAGTTTTTTTTTTTAAACAATCAACGGTTAACTAAAACTTTATGGTTATATTTCAAGGGCTGATATTTGACCTTAACCCCTGGAAGGGTGAATGGTCCCGGTTTCCAAAGACACGCAGCAGTAAACACAACGCCTGACTGGCTCCCTGCACGCAATAGGAGAATAGACTAAACCTATAGGGCTTTAGGGCCAGGCACTTAAACATGACAAACACAAACGAAGTCTTTCAAGGGAGGAAGAAGCAATATTTAAATAAACCAAAACAAAAAAAGAAAGATTATAAAAAAAAAAATAAAAAAAACAGAAGCATCACCTATCACTTGACCCGAAGAAATCGGAAAGTCACAAATCCAAGAAAATGATTAGCAAGCCCCGGAGTTCAATTCCACTTCAATTGCCACTCGGGCGTTCTTAACCCAGTAGCACAAATACTTTCCTTCCAGGGCAATAAGTTACGGATCTTCTTAGGGTTCATCAACCTAACTATTTGTAAGTTAATTAACTAAATATAAAGAGACATAGTTAAGAGCGAAGAACAAATTTATCTAAGCATTGCCATACATAAGATTACCATAAATAAATATAATAAACATGAGATGATATATGAATATTATATACATATATACTAAATACTAAAAAGAATCCCACCATTTATCAATAAACATTAATGATTGCAATCACGAAATAAATACGGAAATGATATTTAGGTACGAATGAAACTAGGTGATTGGGATTCCATAGGGAGGAGGATCTGTAAAAAGCACTGTTCGGTGGGCAGTAGTGCCATCTGTAGCCGAGGGAGTTAAGGCATTAACATTGGCAACCTCTTTACTGCTGTAGCGCTGGTTTTAATCCGGTCAGGGGGGTCGACTTTTATTTTGCCGGAAAGAAAACTTGACCCTCCCCCCAATATAGTTAGAATAGGATGTTAACCTGAAGGTGAATCGTACAAAGCAATTAATTAAACGTCTTAGTAAAGGTCTCCAGAGATATCCATACATTATGTAACATACAGGTATTTGTTGTAACATACAAGTATTTTAATAAATCAACAAATTACAAATACAACGTAACGAAAACTTCTAATTGATGATGTAAATTACCGTATTTCTATTCAAAGATAATCTTGTACAAGCCTGGTTATAACCAATACCTGTCTTAAAGGGATTTGCAAAAGATGTTTTGCCGAAAGGAACGAAGAGACGGGCTTCTGGTCTTGGGTTCGAGCAGTTATAGCCTCAACTTATTTGTAAACATGAGGCCAGTTAAGATTTCGACAACATCCTTTCCAGTGCCTTAGCACCAGAAGCGACCCCGTGTGCATCACAAGGAAATTTTTAAAAAATCCTATTTTCAATAATTATTTTTAAATTGCATAAACTGAAACAGAGGATACAGTTGTGCTAGCAGAAAAAAACTTACTTTTAAATTTAGTTCTAATCTTGCATCCTCTTCCATTCCTGACAATCCTCCGAGGCACCTGAAAAGAAGATGGCCCCGAGACCAGCTAATGTAAAATGTCATTAGAGTGCTACCAATGGGTAGTTTCTCTACACGCCTGTAACATTCTAATTTAACTTAGATCAGATTTACTAAATGTATTATAATGTACAGTTGTAAATAGCAATAAATAAATATTAAAAAAAAAAAATGTTTAGTTCGTTCAGAATCGAATTTTAAATTAAGTAATGTGTATTAACATAGATATATTTAACTAATCCTAAATCACGCTGAATTTTCTCAACTGGTTTTCATTAGTTAACTGTATAAAATAAATAACAATTATTTTTCCCTTGATGAGCCAAACGACAGATGTAATTGAACCATCAGACGATGTCCTCGAATTTGTTTAACAAATTATTATACAACAGAATGTGATAATAATTATATTGATTAAGTAATAATAATTGCACAACATAAACTACGTAATTTAATTTATGTATTCGTTAATTTTTAACAGAATAACGTTACTAACACAGATATGTTTTTATGGACCCCTCGTTGGGTCGTGGTCGGGGTGTTAGTCTGAAAATAATATCTGGAATATTACTCCTCTGTAATATGGGTATATATTACTACATTAAAAGTACATTTTACTAGTATTAACAGTATAGTAATACATTACTATTCTTTTCTCACTACAAACTGGAGTGCAAAACAAGGAGGATAGGAAGGAGGAGAATAGGAAAATTAAGAATAATTACGGAAAAGACTAATAGCCACAGTAAAGAGCATCATGATTAACGAAAATGATGTGTTCGGCACATGGACTTCACAAAATCTGAGGAATATACAGCCATGATTAATAACTAGAATTTTGCGACTTATGTTATAAAGCCATTTCCATAAGTAAAATTGTTTCGTTGAGACAGCAGTTTCCCCTACTTGGAAAAATATTGTTTCAAGTCATACTTAGAACATTCTAACATGTAATTAAAGCCAGAACACCCTAATAAAATAGAAAAATAAAGAATAAAGCAACTACGGACTTCTAATTTAACTAATCAAGACTACTGATATGATATTTTTTAAATAAAGGAACCATTCTCCAGATCAAACAATTATAAAAGTAACGATAAAAAAAGAAAAACAATTACATGAATCCATTTCCCGCTATCACCCCTCTCTAGAAAATTAAAACAAAATATCAGAAACACTTTCAAAGGAATTGATGAGGGAAAACATTTAACACAAGCCAGCATAGCAAGGTGCCTCCGAACCTCCACTTGAAGAAAGTTATCAGAAAATATTTGTGACCACTCACTAAAATTAAATTGGAAGCGAGCGGATCAGCTAATTTATTGAGTGATGCTGCCTTTATAAAACTGGTCTCTACAGCCCGCTTCGACCATTAAAGCTTTTTAGTTATTAATTCAAATACCTAGAATGATTATAATAATGATAATTAAAAAAATTGTAATAATTGTAATTATCAAATTATAATTATTCATATTTTTTTTATCTCTTGCGTAATATATATTTTTTACTTTTCTACTTATCATCTTCTTTCTCATTCCTAACTCGTACTTTTTAAAATATAAAATTCTTGTATGATTAAGAAATCCATCGTACTGAAATCGTCAATGAAATAAAGGTAAAAAAAAATTTCAAACCATATCGCTTTGTTCCGCAGAAGCATTATCCTCAAAAGGACATAAGCTATAAGATCCATATTCAAGTTAAATTTATGTAAGCCCATCATAAGTTTTATTGCAGAACAAGCATGATGAAACTTATTTGTAGTAATACAATAATCATATGTCATCAGTTTATTAAAAATCTAGACTTACCAATATCACAAGACAAACAACTAATACAGTACCTGAAACAATAGAAAACGAATTAACAATTGAATCAAAACTAAAAGAATATTAGAATGTAAAGTTCATTAAATAAAGTATATAATTAAGAAAAATAAATAATTAAAAATTTAAATTCCTGTTCTAGTTTTCCATCCACATATAAAAGCATTATTTTCTAAGTGTAATTCTAGTTCTTATCCAATGAAATTTAAAGATGTAATTCACGTTCAAAATATACAATAACTATTTGGAGGTTAATGTTAAAATAATAAATAATATTACATTGTATATTACGATTATTATTAGATTAATAATATATGATTTTAACCATAAAAGACATAAATAATAATAATAAATTTAATATGTGATAAGAAAGATAGGGTAAGATGATTAAAAACACATTGAAGGTACCACTTTAATTAATACATGAGGTGGAACCATAACCTCTTTAAATTACATATTGTCAGTAATACGCCCTGCGCCTTCCTTTCATAAGCTTGCTGGCCCAGTTAAATGAAATACTTACCGTAATAAAAAATAAACCCTTGGTCCTATATCCAGACGGTAATGTACAAATAACAAAGAGACCAACTGAGAATCGTTATAACACATTTTTTACTATAATTCAACTTATTAAAACCAATTCATACCTATAGAAGCAGATACAATACACAAGCTTTATTATATAACGACATAAACTCCAAAACAACTCAAGACTAAAAGTTTGCCCCACTACTTTTAAAAGACATGCTAAAACCCATCCCTCATATGTAAATATAACTTGTTCTCATAACTTCCTTATAATGGTGTTACGCTATAAAAAAAAAGAAAAAGGAAACTGCACAGAAGAAACCATGTGTAAATTATCATAAACTTATTTGTTTTTATTTTTCTGTTTTTAAAGGCTCTAAAAAAAGACGTGTTCTAGGGATTATGAAGCGAATTCAAAATGTCCTTCTCCGATTACCTACGATTAAATGATAAAACGTATATTATTTTCGGAGTAAATATGGCAGTAAATTTATATTATAGTAAATTAAATTAATTAAATTTATAGTAATAGTTCACTACAGCAATAAACTATTGCCAACATAAAATTCAGCAACGGCAAAGATTATGTTGTGTACCTCACATTAATTCATTCAGCATAAATACTTAAAATTCTTGAGAAAAAAAAAAAAAAAGAATATTGGTAATAATATATCTTGGCTAAAGGTAAACGTACTTTTAAACCAGAGATTTTAATTTTTGACAAAAAATTTTAGGAAAAAACTATTACAAACAATAATTTTATAAGAACTTATATTTTTAAAAGAGAGCTAAAAAAAAAGTTTTAACATATTTTATTTAAAAAACAAACGAAAAAATTGTGACTTGTTAAGCTATCATTCCAATGACAAACTTGTGGCCGATAGAAGATCCAAAAAAAAAAATATATATATATATATATATATATATAATTTATTTATTGATATTTACAACTGTATTAAAATATATACAATAACTAAATATGATGATAGTAATACAATCACATGATACAGGCTTGTGGAAAATCTACCCAGAGATAGAACTCCAATAAACATTTTTATAGCAGAAGATCCTTGGAGAATTTCTTTTAAAATCAATTAATTTTACTTCAAATTCGTTCTACATGAGTATTTCCGTAGAAGGAATATTTAAATATTATTTCACAAAATAAGAGACTATTACAACTGTTATGAACTTTTTAAGGAAAAGGGTTAGGGCTCCAAGAGTTGTATCTTAAATAATAATGGTCTTACAAGCTTTATCTTTGTATAAACTGTTGCATAATTTATTAACTTTAAAAACAAGAGCTACTCTATAAGGCTTGTAGTTCTGAAATTATTTAATAACAATTAAGAAAATATGACAAACTTTCCTTAAAATTCGACATATCTTTCTAGTTTCTACAAAATTAACTTTATACGCTGAAACCATTTTTTTTTTCACTAGTTGCGTGAAAGTAACTAAAATTTGACATTCACTACCCTAAACAAAATTCGTATTAACCTGTGTTATAACATCTGTTATTAACTAAATTAGATATAGTATACTTAGATAATGTAGTTTGATTATCAATTGGGTAAAAAATTAACTGATGTTTAAAGAAAAATTTTGATAAGTGTTCATGAATAGAAATTACAACAGAACTCCAGAGACAATCTCGAATAAGGAGGGATTTGTTTAAAGGAAGCAAATCCATGGTAGGGGATATGTAGATTGATAGGATGTATTCAAAGGGTGAATATTAAGGACGTAGGGAGCTTTCTCAAGAAAAACCTTATTTGTTCCCAAAGGAAGGCAAGAAGGGATGCTATCGGAAATAAGATTACGCCACTGCAACTCGGCATACCAACAAGATACATGACAGAGGCTGGATCTAATGAAACGCTTTGTAACTCTCTTCAGTCTCAAGTCAGTCCCATCAGATAACCATAGTCAAAGTGAAGGAAAATAAGAGAGGGTATTAAGATGAGTCGAGTATTCTACGGGTTATTAAAAATTGAATAAGAATAGTAAGGGATTTTGGAACTATTGTTATGCCAAGAAATATGTTGACTGAAGATGAATGTTAATTATTGTAAACATTTCACTTTTTAAATACGCCGCGAAAAGGTTTGAAGAATAGGATAGAAGTGGCTTGAGAACAGTTGAAGAACTTTGGAAGCAACTGTCGACTCATTCATACCCAACAGTATGTGCGCCAGGGGAAAGTTCCCAACTTGTGTGCCACCCGAATTTAGAGAAGATCAAGAGAACTCCCAAGACAGGGTGGATTTTAAGAGGATCGTCACTGCTACCAAAAATTGGCTCTTTTACAAAATGTTCTGAGCAAACAACGTTCAGAGCACATTAGGCCCACAATGATCACTTTGGAACAAGATTCCTTAGGCAGAAAAGGCCTATCTATTCCTTATAAATAATTTGTTTTGTTTTTTTATTAGAAACTTTAATTCACTATAAACAAAGTATATAGTTGGTATAAAGTAAAAGTTATGTATTTGTAAATTTCTAAAATGTTTTAATTAAGCCCACATAATTGAAACCAACCAGCTAATTTCTAATTTCAACACACATCAGTTGATCATTTCATATATTTAATTAGTGAGGTGAAATATTCAGTTAAATATTTATTTCAGTTATAGTAATCTACATTAAAACCCAAGATAGAAAAAATTATAATAAGGTATCTAGGTTTCGGACCGATGGTAGATTTATTCAGAATCAAATAAACTAAAAATTTGAAAAGCAACTGATAAGTGAAAGAATAATTGATAAGATCTAGAACGATAAGTGAAAGAAAGTTTTTTTTATTTATTTATTAAACTACGAAAAAATCATTGTAGGTAAAATGTTTTATTACATAAATTAATTTATTACTAAATCAGGAAAGAACAAAATATTAAAAAAATTCTTTCAGAATAATTATACCAAATATAAAAGAAAAAATTGAGAATAGTAATGTCGAATTACAAAGATAATGGGATGGTGAACTACTATTTAATGTTTTTTCATTTTTAGATTCTGTATATATTGAAAAGCCTCTATGGTTTAAGTGAGGTAGTAATTGTGATTCTTAATCGATTACATAGGTTCATTAATTCATTAATCAAGAAAATTAATTTAGATACTTAAGTAAAGACATTGAGAAGCTAATCCAGTACTGTGAGGTTTAATGAAAACGAGCAAAATACCTATGAAAAAGTCAGCAAATATTTATTGAAATTTTAGAATTATAAAAAAAAAAAAAGAGTTAGAAATGAAATAAAAATAATAACGGTATAACTTAATTACAATTAAATTCCAACCTTCGAGAGGCACAGAGGCTATAATTTAAAAGCATCCAATTCATAGAAAGAAATTCAAAAGGTACTGTTATTTAAAGAAAAAAAATTAATTATCCTCTTTTAAAAATGAAGAATTATAAATCTCTCAGTTCCCAAGGAATTAAATGTTTAAATTTATTAAGAAAAGGTACCAATAGAAATGATAAAACGACGGAAAGAATTATTCACAGAATCCATTTGCAAAGGAGAAGAAATTCCTAAGAACCGGAACGTTGGATTTATTACATCAATTTTTTAAAAAGCGAAATAAGAAATGTCCAGGTAATTACAGCGCAACGGCTCTAATCAGCAATTCAACTCGTATTTTGTTCTTAGTCTTAGGCCAGTATTACACTATCAATGTTTATGTCTAAATTCTTTTATAAAAGATCTTCGTTAAACAAATACTATGAACTCAAACTACTGATATTACACTATGTAGATTTTATCAAAGACCTGAGTGGCACAATGGTAAGTAGACCTGCGCCGTATCAAATAATATATTTATTTGATTACATAAATGAAATAATTATTTCCAAGATATTAATTATTCGTTAAGTAATTATTTGATGAGATAATCTCAATCCATTAAATGCATATATTTATTTCTTGAAAAAGTATATAAAAAATATTCATTAAAATAAATCAATATATTCCTAAAACAGATATTACTGAATTATTGAAATTTTAGGTCGTTGAGTAGTAACTAAAAAAATAAAAACTTCTACAATATTAAACTGCTTACTAATTACAAAATTTTAACTTCACCCAATAGTCACTTACCTTAACTTAATACTCTCTTAAGAAAACCAATTTCCTAAATATTCTTTCTACAATTTAAGAACAAAAAAAATACAGCCTTAAAAAAACCGATGATGCCAAAACTGGAAACCATGAAAAATTACATGTTAAACCATATTTTACTTATTTTATAAATATATTATATCACAAAAACGCAAAATTTTCATTTCCGAAATAACTTAATTGCTGAAATAACGTTTTAAATCCATGAATAATGGAGAAAAATTACATTAGACGGAGGTAGTTGATAAATCTGTCAACCACAGTGTAAACTGTATGATGGTAGTTTGTCTCAATCGTATTTACTGATTTTACAGTTGATACTTAATAAACTGTAGGGGGGAAAGGGAAACTGTAAACGGTTGCCGGGACAACAGTTGCTATTTCCATTACAGTATTGTGGTACTAGGTTTGCCATGATGCTCACAGCATATCAGTAGCAGTGATGTTAAAACATTTACAGTGCTGCAACTGTAAAACAGGATATAGCATTGGTGAAACAGAAATAACATTCCTTCGGATCTCAGCCGATTGTGGAAACTCTATGATAGCGTAAATGAAGCTTCACAACCATGGCAGCAACTGTCGCAGTCTTTAAAAAGATTAGATCCCATTCAATCTGTTATAAAATAAAGGCCGAAGAGCTTAACTTTTATAAAAGAGTTATTCCACGTCATCTCAAAACCTTTAAACGAACCTAAGATTTTCATCCAATTTTGTGCAGATGTTGGATAGGTATAGACTTGAAATTTTGTTGAGATATATCCACTCGTTGTTCAATTACAGAGTTGTTAAATGCTCATAAATGACCTATATATATAAATAGAGAACAGGACGTTTTAGTATTGCAGCAGAAGATTCCCTAATTTAGCTTCAGATATGGAATATGTGTCATATAACACTATATAGATTAAAGTAAGTTAAAATTTCTAAAATCTTAATTTATAAATTTTATTTTGATTTTTTTCAGAAAGTACATATTTCATAATATTCAAATTTATTTCAAAAATATGTTGAGTTGAACGGGAATGACCCTAAAAGAGTATAAATAAAATTGAGTGTAATTTCTTTGTCAAAGAAATTTGATAGTGTAATAACAGAATATAAATTACATGCAAAGATGCAATAAAATGCTGAGAAAATAGTTCACGCTTTGGACATATATTATTTTGGTGATAAATGCAATTACTGCATAAAAACTAAATACTTAGTGATCTTCAAAATTAATGTTACGGTAAAACAAAATTTTTTTTTTTATAAATCCTTTTATCTCATGATAATATAGTACCGAAACTATTAATTGAATAAATAGCAAATTTAAAATTTGAAAATTGATTACTCTGGTTTTGAAATTTAATTCCTCATATATCAACATTTTATAATATAACAAATAAAAATAATTATAAGTATTAATTAGGGAATAAAATAATGCGACTCTTCCCTTTCTAAGAGAATTGATTAAGAATTCCGAAATTCAGTATCCCATACCAGTGAGAAGAGTTTTCACATATTTTAAGGTGTGTATAAAATGTATTGAGGCACACCATAATCCGTAAACAACAATTGAAAAACAAATATTGGCAAAATAACTGAATAAAGAAGCTTATTAATACAAATTGGACTTAAGGAGGCAGAGTGATGGATGGATTCCCCTTCACCTATCCCCTTAATACTATCAGATAGTAGCATAGCCTTCACCAATCTTAAAGTGACAGATGTAATCTTCGAAACAAGCATTGAAAATATAGGACCTATGAAAATCTTAAAATATTTATCGATAAATGATAAGGATCCTCATAGATTAAGTTTAAGCTAGAGACATGATAATGAGTTGAGATACTTCTAAATAAATATTTTAGAAAATTGTAAGTGAAATATGTACCTAAAAGTATCATCGATTTCCATCATTAATGGAATATAATTAGTTTCAAAAGGATGTACTTGAGATTTTTAATCAAAATCAATTTTAATTCTATTTTTTGTCATTCATTGCAAATAAAAATATTTATGCTCATCTTTTAATTGAAGTCCCGTTTCAATCAAAGGTTGATAATTTTTATCTTAAAACAAGTATGGAGTTTCTAACAGCGCTCACAGAACAGCTACTGTATCAAAAAGCAAAAGAGATAGCGTTTTAAAAAGTTTAATCAGCAGCAATAAATGGTATTACTTTTTCTTTGAACTATACTCTAGATTTCATATTTATCAGTTGTATATTTCTAATCAGTTAAGTTTCAATACGATTAGCCATAATCAAATATAAAAGAGAATATGGGAATTAATCAGGGCAGAAATACGTACAATGAAGACAGATAAAATATGAAATATAAAAAAAAAAAAAACTTTATTTAATTGATAGATATTACAATCTGCCACACTATTGTTGGAAATAGGTAATAGTGTTGAATGATCACATTCATACTAAAAAAAACAAATAAAAAACATACATAACATAAATAAAATCGCCCTTAAAATATATAAAAACAAAAGGATAAATAAAATGAACATAATCAAACGATGTGTATGAAAAAAAATAAAAATAAATAAATAAAATAAAATAATCATAAAAATAATATAATCTCTAGTCACATTTACACTCTTATGTACAATATATATACCTTAGCTCCAGCTATGGGACTTTTTCAGCACTGGATCCCTCTGTAGTCCAACGTTGTATAATTCCATGGATTGGACAGTTCTTACTGATTTGCACGGTAGTGACCATTTCCCACTTCATATAAAATTTAAAATCATGAATTGTATACATACTAAGCCGAAATGGGTGCTAAAAAGAGCTGATTGAACCCTTTTTACTTCACCATCACAAATTCAACCATCAGATATGGACACTGATAGAGGTTGTAAAGCCCTTACTAACGACATTATAAAAGCTGCAAAGGCATCAATACCGATGACTTCGGGATCCCCAAGAAGACCACTTGTCCCTTGGTTTAACGATATATGTAAGAAGGCTATAAAAGAACGTCGTAAGGCATGTAAAAAATTCACCAAATGTATGACGTCGGAAAACTTTATTGAATATAAAAGACACCGGGCTATATGTAGAAATATATTCAAACAAAGTAAGGCGGAGTCATGGAAAAAATATATTAGTTTCATAAACTCTTTTACCTCGTCAGCTGATGTGTGGAATAAAGTCCGCAAATTTACAAGAAATTCCTCCATTCCCTGTTACAATATATCGGTTAAAGGAAAACTGACAGATAACCCATCAATAATTGCGAACACATTTGCCAACTATTTCTCCGAAACATATTATTCCACTAAAAATAATAATTATGACGAAGCAATAGGTTCCGATAGGACAGATAATGAAGCGGTCTTACATTATAACCTCCCTTTTTCCCTATGGGAACTAAAACAAACCTTAAATACCGTCAAAGGCACTAGTCCTAATCAAATCCACCATGACATGATAAAAAAAACTCCCAAATAACATACTAAAGTGGCTGCTTGACTACTACAATCATGTCTGGTTCACTGCGAAATTCCCAAATATCTGGCGGGAATCAATAATAATCTCAATTTTAAAAAATGGAAAGGACATCGGATGGCAGCCAGTTACCGACCCCTTTGCACTCATGGATGAATGTGAAGCACGGCTTATTAGTATACCTAACGTCTAATTTTACCTTAGTTTAGTGAATTTTCTGATAATTTTGTTTGATGTCTTTTCAACTTTATATATGAAACCCATTTTCTTTACGATGATTTGAATCGTATTATTACAAACGATAATATAATATTTTGAAGGCAATAATAAGCCGTGCAATTGATCAGCCCTATTAGTCCCCTACATATTTCAGAAACAATAAGGATCAATAAAAGCCGTCATATGACCGCTTTTATGGAAAATTTAACATAATTTTTAATAAACACACGGTTTCATCAAAAGTATGTTATTCACTCACGTCTGTACCGAATACGAGAAGCAAACCCGCGATACTTTTTCGTACTTATTTATGTACTGGAGTTACTTAACAATATAAAAAAGGTTTATTTTTTTTTAATTTGAGATAGGTGTGCAATTTTACAGGACTAATATTTGCTCCTCTAATATATAAATCAAAAGCAACATGGAAACGAAAGTCATATGACAATATTTATAGAAAATTAATTTAAAAATTTTAAATCAACTTTGCACAAAGCTTATTTTTCACTTAACCCAGTAAATTTCGAGATATAAACAAAAAATTTATAAAAACATTTTACGACAGCATCCAATTCCATACCAAGCCCACGGTACTTAAAAAAAATGTGATATGATAGAAGTGATAAACAGGATAAAGAAAGCATAAATCACAATTTTTTAATGTTGGTGTCTAATTTGACTGGATTAATTCAACGCTTTTTACTCATATTTTTAAAAATATTTAGGTTTCCCATAAGAATCCGTCCACTTTCCTATTCGTTATTGAAAAATTTCGTGAATTGTTCACCCCCTGTAACATTCTGGATGTTAATTTACAATAATTAAATGTCCAACAGAAATCTTGACTCAACAAATATTAGTGAAAATACAGCAAATAATTTTTGTATTGTACATTGGACCGAAACCGGTAAGATAAGTAAGTATTTTATGTTTTAAATCAACTGAAAAAATAAATAATTAACTAAAATAATAAGCTGTTGTGTACATTGTGTAATAACATACAGGCTTTTAGCATGAAATCACCTCAATTTTTAAACAAGATGGAAATCAGCAACTGAAATTTGTATTGTGTTATCATGTGTGTATGATATAGTTTTCTACCAGCCAAATCAAAATCAGAAAATATCTTCATTAACTTCTATGACGTTAGGCAGATCTTGAGTAGTTATTACCTTGCTAATGTAACTTTTGCGCAATTCATAACACACGATGTCAGTGATTGCCGAATCAGCAAAAGTATTGATACACTGATGTTACACTGCACGCTGAATTGTAATGAATGGCTGCGCGCTATAATAATGTTTCCGACTGCGCACATATTCCTTGAGGGTTTAGCCTTTCACATCATCAGCTGAGATCATCAGGCATTGGTGCAGAGCAGTTTGCATCCCTGTCGGTTTCCGTGGTAGTCACTCGAAGAAATAATCTTGGTGCTGATTTTTGAAAACAAAAATCCTGTAATCTATGGAAGCGTATTTATTTATTGTTATAAGCTCTTAACATACGTTTTAATTTTATAAGATTTATTATTCATTATTCTAATTATTATTAATTATTACAGCACTAGAAATGTGATTCATACAGAATAGGTTTAAGCTCTGAGTGACAAAATATCCGTACTTGGATAAGCAGATGATATTAAAAAAACTAAATATAGTTTATGTTTATTAAATATAGTTAGGAACTATATTAAACCTAGTTTTAGATCTCGAAATAAATACGGATTAAAGAAAATATATGGTTAATAGCAGAAATTTCGGTGATAAAGATATAGGAGGAAATGTATTTGTGCATGTAGGCATATTTAAGTATTTATATTCTACAGCAACTTGAAAAAAACAAATTGATAGAGAAATAAAGGAGAGCTTAAAAGCAGTAAATTCATGTATTTTTTTCTTCCAAAATTCCTTAGCTAGTGTCTTCTACCCGGAAACATAAAGGCTAAAAATTAGGAAACTTATCCTTCCAATTGTTTTTTACAAATGCAAAACGTGGTTTCTTACACAACAGAAGAGACAGGGTCCTAATGTCTTCGAAAATAAATAATATAAAGTATTGCGTAAAATATTCGGAACAAAAAAGGATGTGTTTCCGGATGTTACAGAAGACTATGAAACACCAAAAGTCAGTAACTGTACCAAGTGAACATTGACCAGATTATAGCGTTAAGATAAGATGGTATAGGGCTTAATAACTAACGGTTCGCTACAATGTTAATAAATACTCAGCAAACGGGTAAACGTCCGAGGAACAGACATAAGCATATGTGGAAAGAACGCATCAAGACTGATCACGCAGATTTGGAGATGAATTGGCATTAGATGTGGGTATTAATGGTATCAGCATGAAAACTTCGGGTTAGCTAAGCTTTTATTATTATAATTCACAATTTCATTTATCAGTTGATAATTATATTTTTTTTACAATAAAATATAATTAAAACTTCAAATAAAAAAATGATGAGTTATTTAAATATTACCTTTGCAACATTAATTTAAAACAGAAAGAGGAGACTTAGAATATTGGTTAAATCGAGGAACAAAGAAAAAGTGGCTGAAAATAGAAAACTCCATGAATTTTCACTAATAGAAATTGCTACCAATAGAGTGCAAATATTTAAGCTTAGTTTTTCTTTCGAAATTATGAGTTAACAATTATTTTCATTCCTGAAGATGGTCTTCCCTAAGGTAGGGAAAGTTTGATTTGTTTTTAATAAACTTTGGAATACTCGAGGATCTTAGTTGCTTTGAACAAGTTATATGCCTCTGTTAATTAAGGGAGCGATAGTCTATTTCCCCTCGGGAACCAGTTCTTACTCGGAAATGGAGGTAAGGAGTGAGACACAGTTACAGAGATCTGAGTTTAGGAATCTTCGGCGACTCGTCCCATTTAGACTCAACTCCAACTTCATCTTCAGTTATTGTTTTCATCTGATTAAATGAGACTGTGTTGTCTCAATATGAATTTTTAATTTAGTTTGTTGGTTAAATAATTATATTATAAAATATAATAAATATATTATAGATACTGGACAATATAATTGTTTATTAGTAACAATCTTCCAATGTAGGAGACTAAACTAGGAAAAATCACATTTATATTCTTCCTAAATTGCTAATTAATGTTAAGAGCAAGGGCGTACCCAGAATAAAAACTAAGGAGGGCAGCCATAGTCGATCAGAGGGGACAAGCTTTAGTGAATCAGGTTATTTCAGCACGGAAAAGACGAAAGAAATCAAAATTTTAAGAAAATTATACATAACTGTCGTAGTGCTTTATTAGTTATAACGATTATCACTTCCTTGAAAAAAAAATTATATTGAATTAATAATTTTTTTCACTTCCTGGGGGGGGGGGCAGCTGCCCCCTACTGCCCCCACTTGGTACGCCAATGGTTGAGAGTTTTTTTTTTTCTGGTAATTAGGAAAGATATGAACTTGGTCCACCACAGAATCATTTCCGGCCCTAGTAGGTGAAGAGTCTGTTGAAATATTTCCGCGCTCACGAGTAATTACATCCGTAATTTATCAGGATGTACCCACAGTGTTCCCTAGGGAAGCTGAACTAACCAATACATTCCCTGTCTTTTGGCTTAGTGGATGAAATGGCCATCTCTCACAAGCTTTATCTAGGATATTTTATATATGTCATTTCACTCAACTCTAAAATTCTGATATGTTTATTTCGCTACAGTAAAAGTTGAGAATTTTGTTAGAAAATTAAATTATAATTTATCCTTTAGTTGACTTTATTTTAAATTAGACTTAAATCTTTAGCTAAGTCTATTGCTGATGTACTCAGTGACATGAGAGTGAGTTTCTTTTCAAATTCATATGTTTGCTAGAATACATAGTATATACATAGTATATAGTCTGTCGAAAGATTTCATTTCCTTTCACAACATTATGTCCAAATTTAATGTCAATGTCTTGTAAAACCTCTCAAATTGCATCAACCAATAATTCAAACGTTTAACGGCGATTTTTTCTAAATATTACTATTTTTATAACATTCAATATGGTAACAATAATATAAAAACAGTTCATATATCACCTATGCAAAAACATAAGTATATCAGTAAATGTTGCTATCTTTGGGTTTTGTTACATATAACGTGGTTTTCTATTCTCCTCGCAAGGTAAAACAGACATACCTTATAAAGACTATGTAACGTAACTAACTGAAAATTCTAATTTTTATCGAAATTAGTTACCTGCAAACATATTCCAAACCAAAGCTCAGAGTCATTTAGAAAAGCCCCATTAGAATTACACCAAAGACATAAGACATTCATAAAATATCGTAAAAGTTTTACCTTTAAAAATTGTTAAGAGCTGTTTTCAGAGGATTGGAAAGGAAAGTTGTCAAAGCAATTATTTTCCATCAAAATAGATGAACAGTAACGTCCTGCGTAAACTACGTACTTTACTATTAAAATAATAAAAACAGCTAATTAATTAATCTAACAAGGAATATCACGCTATAATCAGAAATTCTACCTAATGTTGACCATTTTCGCCGTGGAGCAGACATGAATATATAGTTGAGAGTATTGAGAAAGCGTTGACAGAGAATAGTGCCTGGTCAATGAGCCGCAGGAAGCTGGGATGGCTGTCCTTCCTTCCAGCAAGGCCGTCAGCTGCTCACCAGAGATCTCGTCTCGTTCTGTAGTAGATAGTTTTCTATAGCGGTCAGTGCATGGTCTATAGTTTAAACATTTCGTCCCAATAGTTCGGTATCGTAAATATAAAACAACTAACCACAAAATACTTCGTGGAATACCTTCAACATGAATTAAACACCAATGTTCTCATATCTGCATCTGAGAACAGCTGTTGCTCGAATATCATGGAGTGGAGGAAGGCTTAGCAAGATAATAAGAAGTCCTGTTATATCTTAAGTGCAAAGCCACACCTGCCTATAAGCAGAGCTATGCGATCCAGTTCGACACAATTTCAGGTTCCAAAAGTCTCTGGTAAAGAAGAAACTATGCAAGATTATTTTAATTATTAACTGAAATTTCTCGTTAACCAATGTTTTGGTTAAAAAAAAACTCAATAAACCTCTTAGATTCTGGTTGTAATACTCTTCATTATCAGATAATATTTAGTCACATTAAACCATTAACATTAAAAATATCACGATGAGGTTTGGAATTTTTAATAAACAGTACGTGGGTATATACTACTTTTTTTCTATTTAAGAAATAACTAGCTTTCTTACTTCAATTTTTTTAGTTATTAATTTTGCATAAGTATCAATTTCTATTTTGGAAAACAATAACAAGGTTTTTTGTTATTATATTAAGTTTTACAACAATATTACATTAAAGTTTTGAAATATAGCAAAATTCGTTATAACCAACAACAGTAACTAATACTTGATATATCATATAAATGAGCAAGTATTTGAGTCTTTAGCTATAAAAAAAAAATGTGGGATACATGTAGTGATATTAATTGATTTTAAATATGTTTTTGTTAGTTTTATAAATTAATGAAAAAAATTTAATCAGATATTGATCTAAAATGACAGAAAAAACAAAAGAAGATATTGTAGATATGCAAAATAGCAATAATAAAAAAATCAAAAAAAAAAGAAAAGAAAACTTTCAAACTTCAACTTTCAAAATGTATGAAAAAACCATGTAACTGCATTCCAAAATGGTTCGGGAAACCTGTATTTATTGTTTCCGACCCTTGTTTAAGTTAATGCTGCAATTGGTAAAGCAAAACATCAGCAAAAATGCATTTTTAAACTAATCATCTTCTCATTTAATATGAGCTACGTGATGCACTTGGACACTAAGGTCGAATACAACAGTCTCAAGATATTGCAAAATAACAATAAAAAAATCAAAAAGAACGTTCAAAGTATTAGCACACTAATTAAAAATTAATAAATAAAGAAATTGAAGTAGAAAGGCTAATCATTTTTTTGTTGCAATAAAGTTTTGAAATATTGCCTAATTTATTATGGCCAAAACAGTAATTAATGCCAAGCAAGAGGAGTACATGAAAACAAATCCAGTGGTCTTCCTTTTCATTGTTAAAAGGGTAATTAATTAATGAAAAAAAATTGAGTAATGCATGTAATGACATTTATTGATTATAAATATGTTTTTATTAGTTTTATAATTTAATGAAAAAATTTCAATAAGAAATTGATTTAAAAATGACAAAGAAAATAAAAGAATACGTACAAAATAACAATAACAGCAAAATCAAAAAGAAAGAAAGGAAAATTTGGCTAATTTGTATAAAAAAAGTTTGTAACTGCTTTCCAAAATCCACCCCCGAAAAATGATGGAGGAATTAGCACACTCATGTAAATTAATAAGTTAGGAAATTAAAGTAAAAAGGCTAATAATGTCCAAAATAGAAAAGAAAAAAAACAGTAAAGTACAGAATTACCTTCGAACAATAAACCACTAATAAAAATAAGGGATGCATATTTACAACGAATTTTGAATTAAACTGAACTTAAATTGAGTGGTAAATTAAATTTAAAAAACAAGAAAATAATACAACAGATTAATGTAATATATTTTTTATACTAAAAAATAGACGTTGATCATCGTTATTTCAATTTTCTTGTGCATTAATGTAAAATAATTCACTACACAGGACATTTTAATATAAAAACACCAGACCTTAATACACACATCCTTATTATATTTTTATGTGAGGTTATGGAATATACTTTTCAATGATCAAACGTAATAAACTTAATAACAATTATTAAACTAAAGGAAAATTTATTTTTCATATTTGCGTTCAATCCCCATAAAATGTTTTCATTCCAATCTCCTGATATAAACCTAATCAAATTTTGTAGTCTACTATAAAAGAGTGGTAGAAATAAAACCAGAAAATTGTAAAAAGTTTTTACTATCGACATTTTAAAAGTATACACCTAACAAAAATATTAGGTGATAATTTTTCCAAACCTGGAAACCAAGGATCAATCTAACAAATTTAAAATTAATAACATTTTAGATAGGGAGGAATTTTTATTTTTAAGAATAAGTTATACAATTTTACTTACATTTTATGTTATATTTCTATCTATATATATTTATACAATAGAATATTATATCATAGTCAAATTAAAAATGATTCGAAGACATTAAAGACATTAGAACTTTCAAGCTATTGGAATTTTTATAAAAAAGGAAAACAAGATGCGCCTGCTGTTGCAGTACACAGGAGAAATATATGAAATAAATAAAACACACTAGACCCAAATTTCCTCAAAGACCCAAACAAACGTGTCTCAGTAAAATTACCACCAATCACTCATTCACTCACTCACTCACTGTTGGCGCTACAGTCCTTATAGGACCAGGGCCTCTGCCACCGTTCTTTCCCATGCTTCGCGATCCCCAGCGTGACCTCCAATTTTCCCAATTTCCATCCCTCTCAAATTATCCAGCCACCGACGCCTGGGTCTGCTCCTTTTTCCTCCTAGTGCACCATTTAGCATCATTTTAGGCTCCATCCTTTCCACATGTCCTAACCATCTTGGCCTGCTCTTCTTAATAGCACAGAGGCTCTCCATAAAAAATTATCACCAATAGTAGAATTAATGAATCATTGAGGAAATTAATATTCAAGAATGACCACGAATAGGAGAATCCTTGGCAATAAGCTCTAAGAGCAGCGAATGGAAGACATCACTCTGTAGATATAATGTCAACAATTTCAAATGTATACTCTCCGAGAATCTATCCTGATTCGACTTCAATAACAATGCTTTAATTAACAGTTCTGATATAGGTATTCAAGAGCAATACCTCAATAGCAAATATAATAATAATTATTAAAGAATAAAAAAAATAAAAAAATAATTAGATATTAAAGAATAAAACGACATTTTATTTATGTAAATGTGACACTATTGCTTTCTCCCTCATCTATACAATTCTAAAACCATGAATTAACCACTCCCAGGTTTTATCTACAGGTTATGTACTCTCTACCGAGAAAAAACGTCACATCTGTTAATTTTTTAAGCCTATACAGACTATAACAAAAGTTTATTTCTTTTTTTGTTTCTTCCCATAGCCTCTTGTTTACTCCCCTGATCACTTCTTTGTCTTAAAATTCTCCTTTTTTACAGATTCGTATTTTAAGAAGATCTATATGATCATTACATTAGTTAATGTATCATAATTTATAATTAATAAATAAGTAATAGTGCACAATCTATTTTTTATACAAAAATAACGAACTCCACTAATGTATTTCTCCAGAAACTCAAATTGACAGAGTAAGGGATTCATATTTTTCAAAAAAAAAAAATGAAAGTCCTAACAGTCAGAAAATCCATAATTTATGGTATTTTAATTTTTCACAGAGTCTTGTTGTTTTAACTATTTGTACCAATGTATCTCCAATTATCTTTCTCAATACTTCATTTTGAAATGCTAGGAAAAGATGCTATTGTTGACTAGCAATGAGTGAAAATAATGGTACGCCTTAAAACCGGGTCAGGTATTTAATCTTTTTATATATAAAAATCTTTAAACCCAATGTCATTTATTGTTTAAGCCAGACAATAAGGGATTAAGTCGGTAACTTTTAATGTTTACTGTTATATTTTTTTTACAAAAGTGTATCGGAAATCTTTGATGCCAGCTAAGCGAAATCGCTAGATTCCAAGTTTTTTTTTATTTCAACTTCAGATTATTTTTCCCTTTTTTAATCGAAACAAGATTTACCTTTTTTTATATTCTTTTTTGTTTTCGATTTTGTGATATATTATGTGGACTAGAACTGCGGACACAAAATACTTAATCTGTCTTAGTGGTTTTAGTTTGACGTAATCCCTGGCTTATGGTACTGTGGAATTCCTTTTAGATACTTAAATAGTATTTACTTAGTTTAATACTAATTTGATTTATGAAGTAATAATTAAGACGGAGGGATTTCCAGTTCTGATCCACCTTGCAATGTTTTTCTAAAATGACCTACACAACCCACTTTTGACGTATTTGAAGAAATTTTCGACTATATTTAATACCCTATATTTAGTATCTATTAGATAATTTTTGATGACCCATCCTACTGGTGTGAATGTATGTTGAGATAAATTGTATCATTTAAGTAAAGACGTGGCTCACTTAATAAGTCTGTCAGCTATCAGCTCTACGTTTTAAAATAAATAAAGTCGGAGGATAAGAAGGAAAAGAATAAACTTCCTAAAGATGTATTTTTTATTGAATTCGTAATGAAATCCTTTAGCAATAACACTTTACCAAATTGATAAAAATTCATTACCTATCAATATTATCACATAACTATTTTATAATTTCAGATATTAATAAAATATTACTGTCTAAGATTGGAAGTACATTTAGAGCATCAAAATGGATTGAAACATTCATTTTCTATTTTGTCGACAGCCGAGGGACAATACTCAATGTAAATTTCTTCGGACTAAAGAAATTACCTTCTTCTGAACCTCGAAGACAACGATAAGAGCTTACTCGTGATTTACAAAACTATATAGTCGAAACATTTTATTTCTCCTTTTTTTGACTAAGTGCATATTTAATGGTTATATCTCGTGAGACCTCTCATTAGACTCTATGCTCAATAAATTATCTCATATATTTTAATTTATTATTTTAATAATTTTAATTTGAAATATACACAAGAAAAATGACTATTAATGAGAGAAAACATTTTTAAAAATATTATCTGCCGGAATAAGCTTCCTTAAACTTTTTAATTATGTCTTAATTTTGACATGAAAACCCCCAAAATGTTAGCACAATGTTCGTCGGAACTAATGTTTGAAATTGTATTCAATTAAAAATTAAAATTTTATTTTGTTATTTTTTTTATTTTTAAATGGATTGTGTTACACCCGTTGTAATAAATCCACTGTAAATTAAAACCCACAATTCCTACTCTCTTCATATAACACAAGAGCATTAAACCAAACATTTTTGTTTTTGTTATTTCTTTTTTATAATGAATGTTTATATCAAAACAACTACATAAACATAGAAACGGTAACGCCACCGGAAAGCCATCTTGTTTCGTTTTATTTATACAGTTGAATAAATAAATAAATCAGTCCTGCAACGCCCATAAAAAACAAGAAGGCAGGTTCTGAAAAAGGGGCCTGAGCACTGATTTTTCTGAGATACTTGGTAAAATAAGTTATCATTAAAATGTTCCAACTACCTGTGTTAATCAGTTTCCTGAGACCAGAAAATAAACCTAAATATTCTATAAAGTCGGTTCCTCGGAAATGACGATAGAAAATTAGTTAGCCTGCTAATATAATATTTTTATAGTTATTTTTGATTCAACATTGATATAAAATATGAAACACGAAAAATTAACCAATTTAGTTTAGTTTTATATTTAAAAAGTTGTGAAATAGTTCACAGGGTAAAACATCCGGCTTCAAGCCATGGGCTTCTCACTATAGGTAGAACATTTATTTTGAGAAACATCAAAATTTATAACTGAAACATTAATTTTTACATAGATTTTAAGGTGGGAAAACAATCCAGGGGTACATACCCCATTATAAAGGGTAACCTGGTTCTTCATGAGATTGAGGAAAACCATAGTGGAAGTTCTTAGTAAAGTACTGAATCAAATTATCACGGATATAGATTTATATACATGTATGTAAGTACATGAGCCTTACATGTATGTAAGTACATGAGGGGACAGTTGCTCCCCTACCTAGAAGTGAAACAAAATTATTAAACCAACATTTTTTTTTTGTCAAAGAAATAATTATAATAACTAATAAAGCACTGATATAATTTTCTTAAGATTTTGGTTTCATTTGCTTTCCCTGTGCTGAAATATCACAAGCTACAAGCCATGGTCGGTCAGCTCCCTCCTTCTCTCCCCACGTTTTGATCCTGAGTATATGTATCATCCGCCCTTGTATATGTATGCATATATAGGTTTGTTAATTATAAATATATTAAATATTTATAATTTAAATGTAATCCAATATCGTGCAGCAAAAATATACGTTAACAATTGGAGAATAGAAAATTTTATAGAATTTAGTAAAGAGAAATTAAAAAAAATAGGAGAACATAGTGTACCATAAACAATCCTCACCTACGTGAAACAGTTAATTTTTCACCAGCAAAAATGTTACTCATACTAATTTTCATTAGAAAAGAGTAGAATATGTATTGTGATTTCACACATCAGCCTATTACTGAAGCATAAATAAACTGCTAATTGTACCGAACTTATCACGAAAACGTTTTATACTTTATTGTTTTATCGTTTCTTTTAAATTCTATTTGTTTATTCGTCTGTTCCAATTATTTATTGTATTCATATTGTTGTTATTAAATAATAATGTCAACAACTACCCACTCTGAATTAAAGATAAAACCCTCAGAGCCAGAATATGAAAAATTGACTCCAATGTGACCAGGATGACAAGGTCCCATTTGGGATAATTGGACAGCAAGGGGGTGGACATGACAGAGTTCGAATAACGAGGTGTAGGTTTGCTCTTCTATAATAGAATACCATTGCAACCAGCACAGGACCAAAATACCTTTCATCAAGAGCCCTTATAGTACGCTAACCCACCAAGCCTAATCTGCACTTGCTAACTTGCTAATATACGTGTTATTCCGGCAACAAAACAGCTATCGGTGAGGAAATTGTTTTAAAGAATATCCAAGAATAAACTAACACTTTGAGGGTAATAATTACACATGTTATAAACGTATTTATTTCAAATAATAAATAAGTCTCATCAACTCATGTTAGCTAACAATAACCAGGCAAATGTTCTTAAATAAAAGTACAGTTTTTGGTTTGTTTTTAAAATTTCCATAGTCAGTGACAACTTAAACGGAAACAATATGTTTCAAATCAAAGATCAATATTCAAGTAAAATGGTAATCGTTTGTTTACTTTTGAGACAAATAACAGTGTTCATTTTTTACCCATGTAAGATTTTGGCACATTTTTATTTAACTGTTTGCATTATTCAAATGTATACCTAACCAAGGGCATATCCAGCGAGGGGCTGAGGAGGGCAGTTGCGTCCCCTTAGATATTAATTTCATAATTTTATTTTAAGCAAATAACTGTAATAATTATTACAAGCAAGGAAAGCACTGCTATGATTACATATTATTTTCTTAAAATTTCAGTTTCGTCCGCCTTTTACGTGCTGAAATATTACAGCCATGGCTGTGACCTAAACAACCATGGCTTGCCCTACATATGGCTCCTGCTCATAGTTTTGTTCTTGAGCACTCCCTTGTACGCAACTATATCCAAAACCAAGGTAAGTATGTATATTTAAATATATATATTTACCTACTATTCTACTTATTATTTAATTTGATTAATATACTGCTTTTTTATTATTTTAATTATTAATACTTTCAAATATTGAATTATTGTTTTAATTTAAATTATTACTATTGTATTAGTTCCTATCATTAAGCATAGAACACAATGTTAATAGAAGATTAAACATTGGTGTGCATAATCAAACCTCAAAATTGTTGTGGATTACCTTAAATAAATAAATATTAAAAAAAAAAAACTTTACTTAGAGGGAAATATCAGTTCGAACTACTGTCCTGTATAGTTAGAGAAATATGATATAGTACCTTACACCTTCGAATCGAATATTTAGAAAGCATTGTATGTACTTTTTCATACAAATTAACAGCTTTTAACTCAAAATTACATGAGTTTTCGAAAATCGAAATCGTTTTATCCGCAATCGAAAAATAAAAGCATAAACATTTATACACTTGTTTTATGACTTACATATTTAGTGTTCGTTTGTTACTTATGTAAGATTACTCTTCTCTTAAATGTTAGGTATCGCCTAGCTAAGGTTCATTGCTATTGAAATTTTGGATATGCCCAGTACAAACAAATTTATGATCAAAATTAGATATCACTAAAAATCTACATATTTTTTCATATACTGTATATGGCACAAAATAACAGATTATGAAATTATCCATACAAAGACATTTTTATATCGCCTGTTCTCTCTACCTATATAAATAAAAATGTAATGTCCATATGTTACTATAGGTAACTACTATATATCTATAGGTAAAAGAAGGTGGCATAGCAACAGATATATTTGTTTACCATTCATATCTATTTCAATCGGAGGGTACGAAAAAAAAAAATATGTTACTCATAGGATCCTCTGGAAATTCACCGATTTGAATTGGGATCTATTTAATTCAATGGGAGAATAAATTCCCTACAAAAAAAAAAAATCATTGAAATCGGACTATTATTTATATCTTTGTTATAGTCCGATTTTAATTTTTTTTTTTTTACACTTTTTTTTTAGACAGTTTGCTTATATTTTTAAAAAGTTTGTTACAGGATTTTTAACCAGGATACCAATTATAATAAATGTTTAATTTTAACTAATTTGATATTAAACTTCTAATAGTGTTCATTCGATCTACATATATTAAATACCCAAATCTATCAATAGCAACGTATTCCCGAATCAACTAGTTCATAATAAACATATAAAAACTTATATTTCTCTAGGGATAAAAAGGAAAATATATGAATAAAATAGTTATTGTTTCCCATTTCATATAATGAGTCCGTCTTTATAACTGTGAGATGCTTGTATTTTCAGCGTTCCCAGCATTCAATTAAACTCGGTTTCACTACTGAATAATTCTTTCAGAGCACTTATGTCGTGTTTTATAAATATTTAGCATGAATAGATAGCGACACAAGTTAAATAAATAAAATAATTAACACCCATTCATCTAACAACCATTTAACAGGATAACTGCCTCTATTTACTGGTGGGAACTACCTCTTCTCTCTTTCTTACTAAAGTGGTGTAAAATATGATGAACCTTGTTTAAAATAATAATGTCACTACTGCCCAAGTCTTTTTCAGAAATATTCTTTATAGCTTCGCATTCATCTTTTTTATAAAGACTCGTTTATCGGGATTACTTCTTTGTTTATTCTGTTCTTTATCCACAGAGCATGGAGTTTTATCAAGGAGACAACTGCCTGGTGCTCGCGAGAGTCTTATCTACGGAGCCGGGCAAATATGGCGCCTCCTGGTCCTCATTCCAGAAAATAAAAACATATGCATCATAGTACCCAATATAATTTTAATATGTCTGAATTTCGTTAAATACTAATAAACAATTATTATGAAAGTAATTGACTGTAATTTTCACTCCCTTTTTTGTGGGATCGTATCCAAAAATGGGGAAATATAACTCATGCCTAATTTTTAAAATCGGATTCACTCAGCTAGAGGAGACTCTTAGCTTTGCATTCATGTCCACTAAGCTAATCAATTTAAAATATTTATAATGTTAAAAATAAAAAACAATATCTTTAAATGTTTCTTTATCTAATCAGAAAAATTTTCAACATTAATTAGATAGGTGTAGGGTAAATTAAGTTTCTTGTTAAATGTTTATTCAGAACTCATTAATTATACCACAACATTGCGGGGTCACCGCCTCATCTTCAGGTGCACTAACATAGTTTGTTAATTATTTATATTATATAAATTTACTCCCTAATGATGCACAATTTCTTAAAATTTGCACTAAAATATTTAAAGTGAGGGAAAAACATCTTTATCTCCATTGACACGAGTTTAACGAATGATTTTCATATAAAGATTTTAAACAAGGAAGATAATGTTTACAACATTTAACTAAATAATCTGTATCATTTGTATTATAAAGAAAATTAAAATAAATAATAACAGATGAAAAATAAAACAAAGCGGATTACAAAGAGCACACAACAGGTACTTTAGAATCTGCCTAAATATTTACAATTCGCTTAATTGAAATATTTTATTTTAATTATATTATTTCAATTTCTTGAGACAAGGTAATTATTTCTTAAATAAATCAAAACTTGTATTCTTTTTTGTCTCCACACTTTTTATTTCAACAGTCCAACGTTTCGGCCATTTTAGCCATCATCAAGGACATCTAAATATTTAACAGTTTACATTATATATTCATTTGTAACATTTATAACACCAACATTATCACTAATAATATAACATACCTTCAATTATAAATTCTCCTCACATTAAATTTTTAAATTTCTTTTGCAGGCTATTCTGCCCAGGTCATTTATTAATTATAAGTTAATAACCTATTTAAAAAGTCAATTATTAGATAATTATTAGAATAGCCTGCAAAAGAAATTTTAAATTTAATGTGAGGAGAATTTATAATTGAAGGGATGTTATATTATAAATGATAATGTTGGTGTTATAAGTGCTACTAATGAATATATAATGTAAACTGTTAAATATTTAGATGTCCTTGATGATGGCTGGAAACGTTGGACTGTTGAAATAAAAAGTGTGGAGACAAAAAAAGGATACAAGTTTTGATTTATTTAAGAAATATTTTATTTCAATAAACATTGATCAACACCTTAGCCCATCCTATGCAGAGCTCCTTACAACGTATGAGTGGGAAAAGAATATTGCGATGGTCATGAAAATACAACAAAATAATGGAATGAGCCACAAATACGAACCATTGAACCCCAAAATCCAATAAGTGAGCGGTTAAAACAATACAAAATAAACTATTATTCATCGCACTCTCAAAACAAAAGTAGTACAATCCGAAAAGTATGCACTAAAATAAAAATCTAATAACAATGACAAAATTTAGATCGGAAATTATCAACTTTTCAACAGCCTACTGCTAAATTTGCTTTTATATCAATTTAGTTGTTTTATCTTAGGTAACATGATAACAAGCAAAAAACCTTACAACGATGAAAAGTCAAGCCTTTTATTTAGAATGTGCGAATAGTAATTAGTTTTAGCAAACAAACACTTTCATACAAAATAATTTATAATCATTGAAAAGTTTAAAAGACTGCCTTCTAGGAAAATATTCTAGGCAATATAATCGAATGAATACTTTAGCATGAAATATAAGTTAAATGTTTAATCAAAAATATTATATATTAATTTTTTTTATACGAAAAAAATACTCATGTTGACCATAAACGATTACAAATACAAGAGCGGAAGGGACTATAAAAGAGACAAATTGAATCATAGGCTTGACTAGTGGGCTTCAAAAAGGCTTTTACATCAGAAGAAAGATGATGTAACGAAGGAGTCGAGAAAGGAGTTGCAATTCGAACTGGATATCACCACTATTCCTACTATGGAAGCATCACGGAGATGTACACGCAGCATTTGTTTTATCTTGACCAGTGTTCTAAGAACCATGAGCAACGGGGCAAGCAATGCAACATCTAAATTGATTCAGTGATAGATGATATCAAAGGCTTAAGCAAACTTCTTTAAAGGTTTTTCAAATTATTTTGTAATATAAGGTTAGCTAAAATAGTCGTTCGGCACAGTTCATTGTGTGACTAAATTGTATACTTGCTAAAGGTGGTAAAAATAATCCTCGTACGATGTACACATCACTAGAAAACGCAGCAGAAAACAAATGGAAAGGAATAGAAAAGGAATCAAATGGGATGTTCAGATTATCATTGAACTTCTTAAAGAATATGTTTAACAACGCACAGGGATGTTCGTATAGAGAGAACCTCTTCTGGTGAAAGGTCAAATTGAAGAGCATCTTATAAAGGCAATTGGTTGCTTGAAAAATATAAAATAAAATCAATGTTGATTAGTGTAAATAGGGAAACAAAATGGAAACGGAAAACGTTTAGTGTTACAACAAAGTACGTAGATGCATATACGTTTATAAAATGATTTTAATCTGCAATATTTCTTAATCTTAGATTGGGAGCGCGGGTAGCCCCGTAGCTACTAACTCCAAGCAACAGAGTTCGAATCCGGCTGGGCAGAAATCTGCTTTCTGTTCCACGGTAGCCGTGAGTCAACTCCTATGGGTTCTTGGAGTCTTCTTGGGGTCCACCCAGCCTCTTAAATTGGGTACCCTTAATTGCGTAAAAATCTGGCGGTTGAGCGTGATTCTGACCGAATATTTTGTAATTAAAGTTTTTGCCTTGAACAACTGTTGGTCTAGTAACATTACTTCCTTACAAAGTACTGAACCCCTGACCCTTCATGGGTTGTACAGATTTAATTTAATAATCGTAGATAGGGTCCACATGAAGAAAATAAAGGTTCCAGAAAAATAACGTAAACAAAATAATTAAGTGGACATTTATACACCAAGAACATAACAAAGGAATGGAGTCCGAGAAATGTTTGAGAGAGAGGAGCCTTCTAAACAATAACAATTAGCTTTTATTGCTACAATTTCCTCTTCTCTGTACCCTAGGTGCACTAGCCATAATACTTTTCTTCCTAAGCACTTTTAAAAAAAATAATAATTGTGACTTGACTTGTTGCCAATCCCAATATATTTTTCAGACCTAACAAAAAAACTTTATTTATGAAAATAAGTAAAAAAAATCGTTTCAAGCTTCCTAAACTAATGGAAGCACTCCCAATCCATCAAGCATAGGATTTATACAATAAAAAAAATTATAAATTAGAGTAATTTCGTGCGTTTCTATAACAAACACCTAAGTTTCAATCACAAAATTTAACTAATTGTAGAAAATACAGGGGCTGCAGAACAATCAATGTTTCTTTATACAATATTCAACTACATTTATTAATTGTTTTTAATGCTATTTACGTAATTTTTTAGTGCCACTACAGGTTTTTTTTCAGTCAGGTCAATTACTAAAATAGCAATAAATATAACTACAGTTTTTTTATTTCAATATAATGATATACTGTAATAAAAAATTATAGGAGTGTAGCACTTATTATGTTTTTATTTAAAAATGTTTATCCAATATAAATGTGTTTAGTTCACGATTTCAGTATTTTTTTTTTTAAATGTTTTGATTTACAAAACATACTTATTTTATTTATTTATTTTTTATTAATTCTTTACAGTGAAAAATTTTGTTACAGGTCGTTAGTATTATTATTTTTATTTAATTAATATATATTATTTTAGATTTTTTTTTAAATTATTATTTTATAGTTTCAAGGAAAATTAATAAAATCAAAATTTATTTCAATCTTAAATATTCTGAACAGACCATTCTGACACCCACTTTCTTTCTTATGGTTAACCATTTATCTACAGCACGAAGATCATTCCTATTTGAACATAAATTGTAGATATATTTAGTCCACATTTGTAAATTAAACCCAAAGTAGGAAATGATAAATCAAGAATTAACTTGTAGATTCCTTGAATGCCAACATCATGCGCTGTCATAGAACGACTCGTACATTAGACTTGAAGGAATATAAAACCACAAGGCGTTCACCTTTGAGGTAGCTGGAAGATGACGCCATATTGAGTACCAACTAAGGTGCAGGTAGAACAGGTTGGTGACGTCAAACTTCGACGAAGTGACCCCACCTCAGCCAGCTGACTCAAAAAGATGGCTTTCTTGAATGACTGGGACAATTAGCATACTTCGAAATGTTGAATTTAAATATAGAACGCGTTACGAAAGTCGATAGATACGGATATGAATGTATGCGTATGATTCATGATCATTCCAAGAATTCAGTAATGTTTCCTACGTTGTCTGTTAGCTCATAGTATGAAATGCCTCCTGAATTCCATCTAGTACTCAAGAAGAATTTTAAAAGACAAATAATTACCAGTATTAGAATTATTGTTCGTCAGGTATATCTGGCTAATTAGATAGGACTTAAAAGTAAACAAAGAAGGGTAATTTTATTTAATTTCAAAGGACTCACAATGAGTATGACTACATCTCGAGATCCGTAAAGCTACAGAACTATCTAATCAACAATGATCCCTGCTATCCACAGATTTGTGCAGCAGTAAGGCGCCTACATCCAATTATGTACAGTCATTGGCTAGTTCAGTTACGTGATTTCATAATAAGTCACCCATTTATTATCCTTTTATTATTATTATCTCAAATCCTAATATGCCAATCTATCAAAAATTAATTAAAATAATTAATTCGGGTTAACTAACGATCGTATATGTCAGTAAATTAATCAAGTTGCGATAGTTATAATATAGATTAGATCTTAAGATACTTCCATGCATAGGTTCAATTCCTCTTCCCGTTCTTCCGCTGACGTCTCTAAGAATGAAACACGAAATCAAGAAATCAGAGAACAGCAAATTTTAGAATTGTTGAAGAAGCTGGGAGGTCTGCAATAAATTAAGAACGAACATGTAAATCTGCATACCAACAGTGAACAAGAGAAAAATATAATTAATGCTCAATGAATACAAATATCAATTCAGCGCAATATCTCATTCAAGCCTACATTCAGGCCTACGTATGTTTCACAATCCCATGGCAGGGAAGTTTCTATTTAATTCGAATTCAATTGCAAGCCTAAATATGATTGAAATAATATGTGTCCATTGAAATCTTTTAGCAATTATTTTTATTCTTCCTAATTACAATTGTTCAAAAATAAATTAAGGGATAAAATTTACAAGCACGGAAATTCCGTAGATAGTAAAAGATGGAATAGCAATACCTTATTGTCTGCATTTCTTCAATGGAATATCCCGAACAATATGAGTGCTTCAGGAGCAAGTAGTTTCCTAGAAATTTAATTTTTATTTTATTTTATTTTTATTTAAAATATTTTCCACGACCTAGACTCAATTAATATAAAAATCTTAATGTTTTATCAAAAACAACCCAATAGTTCTAAAAGACTAAGGGTTCCTAGAAACACAGGAACACGACAGAACAGTTTTTTTAAAATCACTTGTTTTTTTTATCTGCAAAACCAAAAGAGTCGATAAATCCATTCCCAACTGCTATTCATGCCAGGAGCCTCAATAAGGATTTAGTTTTGTATAATAACAACAATTTCTTCAATCCAGAACAAGTTTTTATATTTATATAACTTTGGACCAAGTACTGCACTTCCCGACTGACCTGAATGTATACCCTTTCATATCTTCTCGATAAAAGTGCGAGTTCTCTGCTTCTGACAGGTTTCCTCTCTTTTCAACAAACACGCCAGCCAGTCCATAACCACAAACAAAGAAAAATGGTATCAAAATAAATATTTCCGATTGCTCTGATTAATTGAATTACAAATATAAGAATGGAACAGACGCTTTCTGGTAAATTAGAGATAATAGTGTGATATATTTTGTTATAGAATGAAATCAATACTTGCGCTGTAATGTTTCAGTAATAAAAATTCGATATTTTACAGGTACGGGTTTTCTGACTTAAATTTTATTAATGAATAAAAAGTCGAATTCATAGACGGCACTGAAGTAAAAAGGAAAATATGGTACGTTGCGCGCCACGTGAGTTTACTTACCTCCGTGGAAAGCGAAAATTTCAAACGTTAAATTATTATTTTTTCGTTTTTGTGAAAATTCGTGGGGTTTTCTCAAACCTCTGCAAAATTTTGCACAATAGCTTACAACATATTCTATACAAAGGTAATTGAAAATAATAACTTACGAAAGTGTCTGTCTACATTTATGGGATATATTTTATTAATAGTATATATATTAATTTAACTTATCAAAGTGTAGGTTTTGTTTCTGAATAGGTTAAGGGGAATTACATCAGAATTCACATATTGTGCAATGTTCTACTTTTTTACTTTTACGGATTCCAACCATAAATGTAGAATTATTATAGACAATTTTAAAAGAGGGAGAGGACACATATGAGTTAGACGGGGAAGCCGGCTGGTAGCAATTATAGCCTTTAATGGAGAACCTCTGGTCGACCCCGATCTAATGAGCTTTCTGCCAACTGCTGTCAGCTGATGCTATTGTCGACCTGATGAGAGCCAATCACCATTCGGATAATCGGCACATGTTTGGTCCACCGCCCCCCCCCCTGTCCATCTACCGGCTGAAACTTATATTTAGCCATATAGGTCTGCATTATATCTCTATTGTTCTCCATAGAAATATAGTCTAAAAATACAATATATCTTTATCACATTTTTATTGACTGTGGATGCAGTAAATTTCATAAAAATCCAGGAATTTGGTACAGTAAATTAATTATGCTTGCTCTAGCATTATAGATATATACATTGAATGATAGCGGAAGTCTGTCCATTGAATTATTACATGTATGTAAAGGTACTGTAATATTTGCAATATATATTAATGTAAGTTTTCGTAAGAAATTTAAAGTGGTTAGTTTGTAAGTAATCGAATTGTGTTTAATTCGAAAGAGTATATTTTTCGAAATGTATTATTTAATAATTTACTTGGTGCTCACACGTTTCATAATAATTGAAACTAACAGAGTATGTCTGATTGAAAGTATTCTAGCCCGAAAATAACAGAGAATATAATCTGAGCATATTGGGTTAGTTTTTTTATTTTATTTTATTTATTTGTTTATATCTGTTATAGCATATATAGAAGGGGTGGTCTAGTTTATAAAATAATAAACAAAATGTGAGGTACAATATAAGAAAAATAGGAAAATCTTAGTGTGAAAAAAAAAAAAACTAAATTAATATAACAACAAAAAATAGTAAAAAAAAAAATGGTCTAAGTTTCAAAAATACAAGGATAATTACTAATTTAAATATTACTAAAATTGAAAATACAATCTATAAACATTAAGAAAACAAAATGTGGCAAATAAATAAAATTAACAGTTGATGAATTAGAATTAAATAAAATATTTTGTGATTATCAAAATAGAAAAAGAAAAGAAAAATAACAAAACAATCGATAATTTCTAGATGAACTAAATGTAAATAGAAGCATTTGGAAAAGTATTGAAATATCAAATTAATGATTATTTACTAAGGAAACATAAAATACAAAAGTGAGTCAATGTGACAATTAGCTGAATAGTTTCCTTAATGTAAGGAAATTCATGAAAAACATAAAAAGAAATCATTCACTTTATTTCGATGCCAGAGCTCCGATAAACTGAGTAAACTTATGAATAGCGGCCTCATGTCATCAAAACATGATACATATTTCCATAAATATTTTTTCTCAGTGTAGTCAAATATTGGTCAAAATTCAAACACAATAATAATCTTTAAATAATTGGTTAATTAAAATTGGTAAATTGGTTTTGCCATTAACACAACAAATTTACTCTCACCTTAGATAAATTTGATACAAAAAAATATTTCTTATGAATTATAATACTATATCATTCAAATAAATATGGGTTAATTCCAAAACTAAGTTAATCCTTGACTTAACAATCGGCTCCAGATAGTAATTTAGGATGAATTATTACGAAAAAGTTTTAATATGAAACTTTATCATTACATCGAACAGTAACGTTCAGGCCTTTTTCAGACATTTTCTTTATCATGTTATAGAATGAATGAGAATGAAATACAATAAATTTTAGACATATCAATATATCGTGTAAAAATCACTAGGTTAGATAACTAGGATTCATTAATATAAAATCTAAATAATATAAAAACAATTTAAAATATTACAACAAAAATTATAAATATTAATTATAAGGTCATTAACTCGGTTCTTTTCGCTCAAGTAATTTTAGATATGGGCATTAAATTCAGTTGAAGACAGCAAATACATAAGATGAACAAAAATAAAACCGACTTTGAAGTCTGTTGCGCAGTCCATTTGATAGGAGCGCGGAGGGACGGTCTTCAGCAGAGCGTAGTGCGAACTATTTAGGAGAACCACTGCCATTAACTCAATTCACTACATTTACTTCACATCCTTCAGCATATCATTCCGACGCACATCTAACGGCTCAGAATTATAGGGCGGGATATGAAATTTTCTCGCAACATAACGAATATCAGCAATAAATGAAATGTTTTCCAAATAATAGATTACCACTATCCTCGAAAATCAATTTTGGAAGCTAAATTAATAATTTTCAAAGGTATATTAATTTTATATATATTATTCATTAGGATTGGGCACTGTCTGAATAAATATTTAGTCAAAGGAAGGGACATTCATAAAATGTTAATGTGAAACAAACTTACTTAGTCTTTAAATTCTGTGAATATTAAATTAATTAGGGATAAATTAACAACGCCTTAGAAATAATTAAATATCCATTAACTAACGACATTAATCATATAAATCATCTTTTTATTTCTCTGAAAGCCAGTAGTTTTCAGTTTGAATAAAATTACACAAAAATGTCACATATACTTATTAATTCCCGGCGTTTTGACTATACACTTAGTAATTTCTAAAAAAATATATATTTTTTTTAATTTATTGAAATTTACAACTGTATAAAAAATACAAGAATAAATAAATAAATTTTATCATAATGTGATAATGATACACCATGTAGAGAAACTACCCAGTAGTAGAACTCTAAAAATATTTTACAATATAACGTCACGAGGCCATAAAAAAAAAATAAAAAAAAAAATAATAAAATAAAAAAATATATATATATCCTAAAAACGACGAATAAAAATTTTAAAATCAAAATCGTTTTTGGAAATTTTCAAATATATAGAATAAATAAATAAGAAATTGATACATAATTTTATTTAGCCTAAACTATCTCGGCATACATTTAAAATTTCATTAGGACTTTTTTCAATTCATTTTTTTTTTCATTTTACTTATTGGTACATATATGTATCAGTGCATCTTATTTTTAATAAAAAAGTTTATACATTTTGTCATATTTTAGGTGGTAGATGGACATCCATGTCTTCACTACAGCCGTTCTTCGCTTATTTAAACTACAAGGCAAGTTTAAATTCTCAATCATCGAGATATTTCTATAATACTGTTTACAATGAGTGATTTCAATGATCATGCATATGAATATATCTGAAAATGTAAGCAGTGTCTACGCTTCTGGAGATATTAGAATCCACATAATCAATGAATCATCTCTAATCGAACTCGTCCAGTTATGTAAACTCGTCCATGTCCATCTGACACAAACATATTATAATGTGACTCATTGAATTTGATTCGTTTCTCTGTTCGTTTTCGTTCCACGTAACGAGGATCTCAGAAACTTGTGAAATGACTCTCCCATGAATCGCAGAAAACTCATTCCACATCCGAGATCATACGCTCTAGTCACCAAGTCTTTTTCATGCAGTTTCACCTAATTGCAACACTCCAAGCAATACTCTATCTCTTATGAAATTTAAGAACCAGTACAAAAACGTTTCCACAGAACTTACTACCAGTAGTTTTGAAAACTTTATTTTTAAAAAAGGTTTTTTTTTTCCTAGAGGCTAAGTTTATTTTATTTTTAAATTTAATAGAAATAGAAATATGAATCATTATTCAAATAATTTCTTCCATTTATATTTTTAAACAATTTATTTAATTTCAATTTCACCTCTACGTCAACAAAAATATTTACTAATAATATAAACAGTATGTCGAAATATAAAATATAAAATTTCACAGAAACAGAAATACAGTAGGACCTCTGTTACCTGATACTAGGTATAGTATTAAATAAACTATGCAATATGGATATATTATGCAAAATCAACAATAACAATAAATATATTATTTTTTAAAAATTCGATCATTTTCTTTTGTTTATCAACGCGTCCAAATTTTTAAATGCGAAATCTCTCCATTTTTTTCATGATCTAACCTTTTCTTTTCTCAGTCAACTTTTTTTTCACACTAGTACGGTTAATCCTTAACACGGTTAATAGGAGATCTATTGTACAAAGCATTTGAATTCATTAGTTTTTGATCACTTTTTTGTTGTTAGCAAAATTTATTGATATATCCTGGATGTTACACAAAACGATGACAAGCTTATCTCAATTTAATGCGAATTTTGACACAGTGGTTTAAAAATATCCATTAAAAAAAAAATTAAAACCGCTGAAATTTAAAACTAAAACGACACCTGATAATCATTATATTAGCATGTTTGACCTTCAACAATCCCATGGTTGGGTAAAAAGTTACCACTAAGCTATCCCTGGCTTTGTTGAGCAATGCTTCATTGAGCACCTGTCAGCCAGATGTTCTAGAGCGAATAAACTGATTTTAGATGTGGTTTCCTTTGTTTCAAGGAAACTAGCAAATAAACAAATGTAGGAACAAACTTTTGAACTTAAATTTTTAAATTACGTTGATTCCTTCCTCTGTGTGCTTTGCAATAAGGTTTTTTATTCATCAAAAATTTTTACCGGTGTTATTATTTTAACATAATCCCTTTAACATAACATATCAATAGAATAGGGCAAAATTATACTTTTTTTTTCTTTTATTTTGCTTAGACTTATATACATTTCTTTAAAACTAAATTTTAATTATTACTGTTTTCTGTGCAATCATTCTCTCTAAGTATATTTGTTACGTTAAAACCAAGGGTAGTCAGGCTCACATCTATATCGCAATATAAATTAGGTTTTCTTAACTGCGTCCCACCACTGCATTTAATACATACAAATTTTACTATATTTAACTCAAGCACATCTTCTTTTGAGTGGCTATCAGTCGGCCCAGTCTTACGAGACAATTCATTCAACATGTCTTTCTTTATATTCAGATTTATGGAAGGAAAATCATGATAATACTGTGATAAAATTTAATATTGAAGTACAGGTGCGTTAATGTTCAGTTGTGTTTGTTATAAAAGAGTTAGTACAAATCATAAAATTATATGAAAAGTAAATTAAATGCGAATGGATCCAAATTTATATATGTAAATAAATTTAACGGATCGAAGTCGATGTTTGTACCATTTAATTATAATTTTGTATTTAGTAGATCCTAATCAAAGTAAGCCCCTAATTTCAGCTTAGACGTGTGTACTTCATAAGCACTGCTCTGAACGTCTTTTTTTTTTTTTTTTTTTTTAAATCTATTGAAATATTGTTTTTCTTAAGCAAACATTTGATTGGTCATTAAATGGGTTTGGATAGTAGGTCAATCCCTTAAAATAAAACAAAACTATAAACATTTTCCTTTGATTTGCAAGGATACTTTTATTTTTTAATACTTCTTCCTTATTCTTGTTAAACTGTTCTCTTTGTATTCTTCCCAAGTCTATTTGTTATTTTTTCACCAAGGGGTTTATATTAAAATATGATCTTGTATTTAAAACATAGCGATTGCCCTTGGTTGAAAAATAAGGAAAAACCAGTGAAAAATGATTCCACAGAAAACAACTTAAAAAGTACTTATAAATAATATATTATTAAATTAAAATTGGTTTATAAAAATAATTAGCTGTGAATTGTATAAGGTAGCAGTGCTGCTACATATCCTAGCAAACATTGACACGTAATGTGGTTTGTTATTTCATACAAAATCGTTAAACTGACAATGATTGAAGATAATATCTGTCAACTAATGTAAGCTCACTGTAATGACCAAACCGATTGTGCTAACATTATTATGAATTTAAATGCTGATTTGCTCACTCGACTTAATATATATGCTAATATGTATGGTATAGGGTTGGAGGGGGTGAGGCACTGTACCGTTCAATGCAAAACTAGATTATCCCACAAGTAATGAATAATGGGAAAGGTGACATTTAAATCTTAAAAGCCTTGTTAATTACCACGCCAAAGCATTACTTCAAAGTGGGCCAGAACCACTTTTTTAAACTTAATTAAAAAAAAAAAAAAGTCATCTCCGTTACTTCCCAAAGGAAGCTGTGTTCGGCTGAGTCCCTGAGAGCTGATCTCCACACCTTCCAAAAATAAAATTGAACGTCGAGATCAAACATGAAATTTTCCACTTTTATTTTAAGGCATTTTTAGCCGACTGAAGACAAATATTTATGTTATTTAGATATCTATTATAAACCACATTAAAGTGTTCAGATCTCACTAATTGGTTAGTGCCGTTGTAATATGGACAACTGATTAGTCAACAAAATTTTAAAAAAACAACATCTTTACGATAAATATAAGAGTCAAATTAACATTTTTTTTTCTATAAAGAAATAAAAATAAATATACTATTTTAACGCTGAATATATAGTAGATTTATAGAGGTGAAAAATTAAACAAATGAGCAAACATCAGCATTCACAAAGTTATCCATAACTTTCATTGTTACTAAGCAAATTAAAATTATTTTACAATTATTAAAATAAAAATCATTTCAATATTATGTCAATAACATAATAATAATAATAATAATAATAAAATTACGAAACTGCTTGCCAACCGAACTGGAGGGTGAACCTCCACAAATATTCGAAGATAACTGGTTAGAAATGCTCGAAAAAATCATCTACCCTAGTTTTATAACAAATAAAAAATTAAAAATGATTGCATCATTCTAAAAGAATGTCTCTACCATCTTTTTGTAGAATATTTATAAATTTTATTCTAATTTTCAAAATTCTTTCGACAAGCTCATTGAAAGATACGTTGATTTTTTTTCCTTTTTAATGGCACAATAATGTTGTTGTTTTTTACTTTTGAGGAACCACAGCTTAATCTCTGCTTCTTCTGTACTGTTCAGACGAATTTGCAATGGTATACAAAGAATATTCATTAATAAGATAAGAAACTAAACAGATTCTTTTAAATTTTTAATTGTATATATGATTGATATTGAAATAACAAAATATTTTAAAATATAATGAAAACTTTAATATAATGAGAAGACAAAATAACTTAGCTATGCCGGGTGGATAGACTTGATATCCTTGAACTATGAATGCGCTACGACCACAATACTAAAAACTTTTATTTACTTTTCGATTTTAACAATACTGCAAGATCATCAGGATAGGGATGCTTGATAAGAACGAAAAACTCATAGCTATCCTATTTTGTAAGTAATATTATATAGAAAAAAAAAGATACGCATCATAAATCAAACAAAAAGAAATTTACTGTCTACAATTTTTTTATTATTCTATAATTCCATTTAAGAAGCCATAAATCCAAAGTTAATTTCATGATTAGTGAAAATAAACACTTAAATTTTGTGAAGATAAATGTACCCACGTGTAATACAAGGTAGATATTTAATTAGACGAAAATAAATTATTTCAACCCTTTTATTATTTGGTGATATTCTATAAGGGTGGAAAAGTTCAGTAAAAAAAATTATAAACTGACCTTTGCTTGGAATGTGATGCCGTGGTGGAATGCTTCCTCCGGGTGAAGGGGTATCCGAGTGTCATAGTCGTCATTCTGGACGAGATCGTAGTCTTTCTTGGACGGCATCCTCTTGTTGACACGATGTTAAGGAGGCGGCATGACACGCAACGAACTGAAAAGCCGGACACGATACACCACTCCCTAGTACAGTCGGAGCCGCACTGGTGGCCGGCGTTCCTCCCCCACCCTTCGTCTTATCCCTTGCCCCTTGTTTATGTCTCATTCATTACTCTCCCGACCGATCTCTGACCTACGCGTATCAATAGCGGTAGATTAAATTGTATTTATGGAAGTGTTACGTGAAATTATATTATTAAAGAATTCATCTTAAAAAAAAAAAATTATAACAGGTATAAAGGATACTCTGAATAAACAATTTCCAATGTAAAACCTCAAGTCTCTCAAACTTATTAATCAAAATTTCACAGAAATCATAAGGAATTAAAAATGCTTATCAAAAATAACTCATCTCACATCTTATATATTTTTATATTGGTTGCACATGGTGAGAAGCCAACAGGCATATACAATGGACAAATTTTAGAATAAGAGGTTACTACTTTCTACCGGGCCTGAAACAAAGTACGCTTCGGTATTAACGAAATTGAGAAATTATTAATAATTAAATAATAATTTATAATTTTACAAATGTATCTATAGAAGCGTTAATTCGGTTCAGGCGCAGAGAGGTAGAAGAAAAAAATATTACCTTCCCAATATTGTCACTAATACCTTTAAGCTTCTTATCCACACATACCTGTATATTATTTAAGTAATCTGTTGGATTAAACCAAAAACAAATTCTTAATAATATATAATTTATCATTAGTATTAATATATTAAAATAAATAAAAATAATGACAATAAATTCTTACTTCTAATTATACATTAATAGTACTAAACCTCATTTTATATATTCTCTTCCACCCAAGATTCAAACATTATTTTGTTCTCATTTTGTTGAGTTATCATCATCAAATTTATTTTTAGGAATTTGATCTAAAGCGTGTTAGTTTCAGAAATTTCGTTGTAGAAATGGAATCTAAGGAGACAAAGGGATCGAATTGGAAGACTAAGGAGCGTCATTCTGTAATTGACAACGATCAACTATAATCGTCAATCGTAGCGTGACTACCACTATCAACAAGTACTATAAAAAGAGAAGAAAGGAGATGGTGAGTACTTCTCCTTAGGAATGTACTGACCACTCGATATCGGCTAGCTACATTCTAAGGAAGAAGAAGAAATAAAGAAGCGATCGAGCACTGGGGGAGGCCTTGACAAGTAACCAGACGAATATAACCCGAGCAAGCTCTCCGGCAAAGGATAAGTGCATCTCCATTCGTAAGGTGCCCAACCAAGTACAGGATTACAACACTGATCTACTATTATTATTTTTTCAATAAAGAAAATCAAAACAAGCATGTACCTAATAAATAGATAAAAATAAATTATGAGTTAATAGTTGACATTTGACTATATATGAGGATAAGAGGAGATGAAGAAGGTCCGGTTTGTGAAGAACACAAACAGGTAAACCCTTACTTGTGCTCTTTACTAATCGCTCCTCCAACCATCTTCTCATCAAAGATATAAATAAATAAGATTGTGAGCAGGAATATCATGCATACTATACGTCCAAACACACTTCTACTAAAACCACGTAAGACAGCAAAGCTAGACAGTGTACAATACAGAGTGTGGGAGGAAATAGTTCCAAGACATTGATGTCATACATTGGAATATTATGAATACCAGTAGGACGCCCCTCCTAAACTTCGGCGAAGAATTATTGTAATTGTGGCTTCTAGGAATTGTGTAGTTCAAGTGTTCTTGAAACCTATCATCTTCAAAAAACGCATTGTCGGAAAAAAAAAAGAAACATTAAACTGAAAATTTTGTCTACATGTGCGATGCCTTAAAATGCTGCAGGATATTTCATAAACTTATGCCCAAAAGCCACCATTACATAGGGCCCCAAATTTCTCCTCAGCTGTTGAACAATCTAATAGCATTACAAACAATAACGAAGGAAAACTTTTCACAATTTTTGAAAGAAAAGATACTTTCTTATTAGCAGTAGGAAATGCCTTTTCTTTTCCTCCATGCCTCTTTTCAGTAATGGTATAAAATCGCAAGTTCAATAACGATATTTGTTAATTAATTTTGGACATTTTATGTTCATACACAAACCTACCCTAAATAATGTTTTTTTTAAAATATTTATTTATTGCTATTTACAACTGTAAATTATAATACATTTAGTAAATCTGATCTGAGTTAAATTGGAGTATTACAGGCGTGTAGAGAAACTACCCATTGGTAGCACTCTAATGACATTTTAAATTAGCTGGTCTCGTGGCCATATTCTTTTCAAGCACCTCGGAGGATTGTCAGGAATGGAAGAGGATGCTAGATTAGAAACTAGGGGGTTTGAGTGGTTGGAGAGTTTATAATGGAAGGAGTGATATCTGGTTCGGGCTAGATCGGTTACATAGGGAACAATAAGGTCTTTATGTATGATTTTATTTGTGACAAAGTAAGGAGCATTGAGGATTTTACGAAGGATTTTGGATTTTAAGGATTAAATACGAGAGGAATTCGAAGGTTTAGTGGAGCCCCAAAACTCAACTCCATATGTCCAGATTGGCCTTATTACAGTCATGTAGATCAGTCATTTGTAATGTGAAATTGTAGATTTACAAGATGTCAATTAAACTTAGCGCCAAGAGAAAACTAAAGGAAGTTAATGATGATACATTAAAACTGTACATTAAATCACAACGATACTTTAAATCGCTACGCCACCACCTACCATCATTGATACACAAGAAAAAACTGACCATTGGCGCTTTTACAAAATAATATAACGTCATGGCTATCCATATTCTCACCTTGATGGACGGGAATACTTATGACATTACCCTCCAGTCCAACGCCCATATTTACCTCACCAACGAAATTTTCTGCCAAACTACCACTAAATTAATTAAAACTTTCTCCTTTCCCATAACATTAACTCCGGCATACGACGGAACAAAAAGGGGTTATAGCAGAACATGGTTCATATTATTCAATGAATGGTCCGACAAAGTTCTGAATACACAGATACTTTAACCTTAGTTTGAATGCTACACCGGGAGTTAGGAAGTCATTGGCAGTTGGCTTAATTCTTAGGTAAATAAACTGTCGGGCAATAAATTTTCTCAGAGTAGAAAATCGGAGACCTACATCCTTGTTATGGACTGTCATTGGTCAGACACTTTCTGCAACCATTGAGTACTTGAAATTTGTAATGAAACAAATAAGGCACTTGCAACCAACTGTTGGAAATTGGAAAGCAACAACAATGCGAGGCGTGTTTTGAATGGACAGATATACTTATATACAAGATATTGATAAGAAACATTTTAGACCAGGCATATATTTTTCTCATTTCTATTAAACTGATTTAATTTCGTACATATAGTTTCCGCAGCAAAGAAAAAGTGGTTTCCGTGGTATTATTTTGGTTCATTATTACCGACTAACGAATTTTTATCAACAGAGAAAAGTTTAAAAAAATCACTCCTCAAGAGTTGAAGTATTACGTATCAACATAAGTAGAATCCAAAAGTTAAATTAAAAAAAAAAATCTCCCCATCCGCCTATTCTTGTATGCCGGTCCCCATTATTTTTCCTCCAAAACTACTAGACCAAATTTTAAATCTGCAACTAAGTCACAGGTCGTCCTGAGATAACCGTCAGAACTCGACATTACGCAATATTTTTTCAAAATGTCTAATAAACAGAGGTTTCTTGAGCATATATCTCGGGCATTTATGAAGATAGATAAAAAAAAGAAGTTTTTTGAACTATTCCAAAATATAAAAAATCGAATTAAATTATGGTTAAAGTAAAATCAAACCAAAATAAAAATAGTTACAGGCTACATAGGCTTTAAAGATAATTAACTATGTTATAATAATTTGGAGCATTTTTATTTTTTCAAATAGCTCGAAAACTCAGAACTTTTTTATTTATTGATAGATATTACAATCTGCCACACAGTTATGGGCAATAGGTAATAGTGATGAATGATCACATTCATACTAAAATAAAATAAAATACGAATAAAATAAATAAATGAATGAAAAAAATCTCTCTTAAAATATATACAAACAGAAGAATAAACAAAATGAACATAATCAAACTATGTGTATGGAAAAAATAACATAATGATAATATAATATAATCGCTAGTCACATTTACACTCTTATATACAATATTTACACAATCGATCTGAGGATCCCTGAGCCCACTCTATCCCCCACGTGTGTGGGGTAGACCAGAGCTCGAAAGATCCCAGCCTATCCCTCTCACCGCATCACTGGTAGTGAGCCAATGGAGGCTGAGCAAGTGCTCTAAGGCCGCAAACACATTTGAGAAACTAAATGCCTGGTTCTAAATTCATTCAAATAATAGCATATACAATAATATATACAATTTTACTATCCCATACCTTTCTGCGGATGCTAAATATAAATATTCCTAATATTTAGCTGTTAATTATCAAAGAGTGTGAATATTTCTATAATAAAATTTACATTTACCTTAATTTTAAATCATCCTTCTTTCATTGATTTCACCAGAAGCCATTTTTCTTTTGTCTTCTTATGTCTCAGCTGTTTCTTTTGCATTGAACAGATGACCAGCTACTGGAGGATAACAAGATTTTAAATATTTGACGACTGGAATTAAACTTCGATTGAGCGTACTACTGATCTAATTTTTGGATAAATAAAATGTAATAAATAATTAATTAAATTAGACTCCGACTCCCGTTTTGTATCACAACTGCCTATAGATTAAAGTTGCAAACAACTTTTTGAAGGCTCTAGGCTCATTGGGGGGGAATATAGGTCGAGCGTTTTAGAAGTCCTACCAGCCATAAGTCAATATCATACTCCGGACGAGGTGGACACAGCAGTTGAGTGGATCACTAACACCATCAAGAGGCCAGCCAATAAGAACATCCCCCCAACGCCAACAGAAAGCCACCGAAGCACATCCTCGCTCTGATTGGCCAACGAAACAACCTGCGCAATGTCTTCATGTCATCACCGGGGATTACAGCATAAAACCCGCCATCAATGCAATGACCCGGCAGATCGCATCACTCATGAAGAATTGGAAGACGGCGCTGTGGCATGACCAGCTTCGCAGAACCCACGATGACCCCAGACAGTTCTGGAGGCTGGTCAGGACCTTCGTTACCAAGAGGAGGACTGTGCATCTCACCGATGGGAATAACCTGATGACGTCGGGCGAACAGGCTCCCCTCCTGGTCTCAAGCTATGCCGCAGGGGATGCTCAGCGGACGGCTAGTGCTCCTCCGCCACCACCAGGAAGACCTCCGAGCCCCGTCGAGAAACCCGTTTTTCTCCACTTTTGGCCGTCTAGAGTCGGTACTTCGTCGCACCAAGGGAAAAAAATCCTCAGGACTTGACGAGATCCCCAATGTTCTACTGAAGATGCTTCCCAGGAAGGGTAAAGTTTACCTGTTGAATATCTTCAACTCAGCTATGAGGATCTCTTACTTCCCAACTGCCTGGAAGCGTGCGATTGTGGTGCCACTCCTCATGCCAGGGAAGACGGGAACTCTCCAGAGCACTATCGTCCGATCAGACTCCTCTCGCACATGAGCAAGATTTTTGAGCGTCTCATACACGACCACCTCATGGATCACTGCAGGGAGGCTGCTGTGATACCACCCGAGCAAACCGGCTTCCAAAGAAGTGTCTCGTGTGATCATCATTTGGTGAAGTTGCAGACTCACACCATCGAGCGAATGAAGAACAACTACACACCTACCTTCATCTCGTTGGACTGTACCCAGGCCTTTGAGAGCGTATCCCAGCCGCTGTTACTTCGCCGGCTGGAGGAGTTCAGGTTTCCGGCCGCCCTGTGTGATTGGTCGAGAACTACCTCAGCGATAGAACATTCGTGGTCAGGGTTGGTGGAGATTTGTCGCCCCCAGCCCCCACCACCTGTGGAGTGCCTCAAGGGTCTGTACTTGGACCTCTATTCGTAGTCTTCACAGCGCCAGTGGTCGCCATCAAACATCGGCATGCAATGGTTGCAGCCTATGCAGACGATATAGGAGTCTACGCCTCCAGCATGAGAGCTGAACTGGCCCTCCACCACGCACAAGCCGCCTCTGCCACCATCGTAGCTGCTCTCAAAAAGGATGGCATCAGAGTTAACCCAGCCAAGACGGATGCCATCGTCATGTCCTTTCAGAAGGGCAAGAAGAGCAGACTACCCCAGTGGTTCGTCGTGGATGGCGAGGGTCGGAATATCTCCAACACCATCCTCTACCTCGGCGTGACTCTTGACCGGCACCTCACCCTCTCCAGTCATGCCAAGGGGAGACTCAAGCTGGCCCGGCAGAAGTCGCATAGGCTCTACCATCTCCTGGCGTCACAACAACTTTCACTGCGCCTGAAGCTACAAATATATAAGGCCATTATTCGTCCAACGCTCCTCCATGGTGTACCACTAATGAAACACCTCTACAAAACGACCAACCTACTACTCTACTAACCAACCTACAGAGTTTCCAGAACTCCCTCCTAAGGCGAATAGTACGAGGAACATCACTCCAGCGGGCCAGGAACAGAGAAATTTGTGCAGAGCTCCAACTCCCAACCGTGCCAGAATTCATAGGCCGTAGCCACATCAAGATCTTTGATGGGCTGAAAGCCTGTGCCAATCCACTGTTCCGAGAAATCACCCCTCCACCAAGACCTGGGAGGTGGCAGAGCACTGTTCCCTTGGTCGATGTTCTCGCCTTGGGAGGGACTTCTGGCTCTACAGCCTGAAGTCATCACTTCATCAACGCCAGCCAGAATAGCCCCTACCTATTCCTAGTACGCTTACGGCAGACTCATGCCATCATTGATGACACCGCCTTCAGCGGACCCAGCAATTTATCTTATAATGCCACTCTGGCAAACCAAGATCAATATTTGCCTGCATATATACATCCATTTTTATTGTATATATTTAATTTGTTTATGTTTATTTTTCAGGTCAGAAAAAATGAAGGCTCTAGAAAACATTATTGTTTTCTAAATCCTTAAAAAAGTAGTTTGTTCTCCACTGAAGTTTGGTCTCCTACGGTCAAACCATTTTTTCTATGAAAAGTGAACAGATATACAAGATTTTGGTCCTCTTTCATTTTGTTTCAAACGACAAATGGCTGGTTGATATTTCTGAAAAACCTTTTAAGGGCTAAAGGTATATATAACAACGAAACAAAGTTTTGTCGAAATAAACCATTTTCTGAGGAAATCAGCCCAAAACATTTTATCATACCGATACTATTGAATCATAGCTGAAATAATATATATTAAAATTTTCCAGGAAAGGCCAAATAATGTTCGACTCTCATTTTGATTTTTTTAACTTATTCCTTATAAGTTAATAGCTTATAACTTATTCCTTTATGTCACATACAATGTCATGCCAATATTTTCACCAATAGAAGGGGTATTCATGATCTTTAGTTTAACATGTTAAAGTGTGTTAAATGGAAATACTTATGTTAAATGGAGGAATATTTCCTTCTTTTACAATGTTAAAACGATATAACATGTAATATGGTTGAGAGTCAGTTGTTAGGTCTGTTAAATGGAGAATGACGTCACGCAACAGACCAGCTGAGCTCGTCACCGTTTGGTTTGTTGTTGTATTAGGTTACTTGCTCGTAGTTTGTGTTAGTATTGTTTTGGATGTTTTAACTAATACAGCAACGAATCACAATAATAATAATGTAATGATATTTGTTAATTAGCTTACAAGGCACTCAGTAGCCAAACATTTACTCAAATACCACTTTTCACTCAATTTAGACTTGTTGTAATAAACTACTTTGGTAAAAACTTATAAATAAATAATAACAGAAAGTTTTGGAATGAAAGGTTATAAAACAAGTTGCTCAAAAATCCGGTAGGAGCTCTTATTCATTTAAAATGACTTAATAAATAAATAAATAATCCTCTCACAATCCTATACTTATAATATTTAACATGGTAAAACATTTTACATTTAACACTACATCTTGAATACCCTAGTATCATTGAATCATAAACTATATAATTTTTTTATTTTTGTAATGAGATAAAAGAAAATTGTAAGATATAAAATTATTTTAGCCTATGATTATATATAAATTTGTTATTTTT